>NW_026114048.1:0-92993 GCF_018139145.2 Gymnogyps californianus | reverse complement strand
AGTCGCCTCCAGAGGCTGAGGGCTTGTGTCTTTTTTCCAATTGCCTTGTCAATGCCCCCTTCCCTAGAAAGGGATCCCAGCTGCTTGGCTTCCTTACCCTCTAATTCCAAGCTACCAGCCCCATTATCCCAGCATCGGAGCAGCCAGGTGATAATGTGCTCGCCTGGATGACAGCTGAAGTCTTTTCGCATATCTCTCAGCTCACTCGGGGATAGGGATCAGGTGATTATCTCCAGTTCTGCCTCTTCCTCCTGTTCTCGTGATGACCCTGCTTCACCTTCATCCTTCACTAAGCGAACTGATTTTTTTGAGTATTTCCTCTTCTGTATAGGGGCGATTGATACTGGCACCGGTTGATTCTCTAGTTCAGCTGCATCATCCATCGCCAAGGTTTGCATAGCCACAGTGCCTGTCGCCGGAGTCTGAGTAGCTACAGTGCTTATCGCTGGGGTTTGAGTAGCCACAGTTGTGGGGACTGGAGTAGCCGCAGCGCCTGTCATTGTGGTTTGAGTAGCCGCAGTGCCTGTCGCCAGCATTTGAGTAGCTGCAGTTGTGGGAGTTGATCTCTGGGTGGTATTTTTAAATAGTTGTTTAACCCTAGACAAGATCTTAATCACATTCAGGAACAGGCTGATTCCTAGCAATAGGACCATGCTGAGTTCAATATCCCAAGGATATTCAAAATATTCAACCAGTGATGCACAGTGCAATTGGTCACCACCCGCTGACCGATGCCCAAGCAGCGATCCGTCCCTCCCAGCCAACTCCTCCCTGTTTATATACTGGGCATGATGTTCCATGGTATGGAATACCCCTTTGGCTAGTTCAGGTCAGCTGCCCTGGCTCTGCTCCCTCCCAGCTTCTTGCACACCTGCTTGCTGGCAGAGCATGGGAAACTGAAAAGTCCTTGGCTTAAGATAAGCCCTACTTAGCAACAACTAAAACATCAGGGTGTTATCAACATCATTCTCACACTAAATCCAAAACCCAGCACTGTACCAGCTACTAAGAAGAGAGTTAACTCTGTCCCAGCCAAAACCAGGACTTGATTTGAGACTGAAATGTGCTTTTATAATATTGGCAATGAGTTCAAAGTTTTTTCTCTTTTCTGTCTTTTTTAACCTTCTGTTTTTCTCTTACCTTGCCAAATCCTCATGGAAACTTTGTACTCTAACTTTGAAGATAAGCTCTGAATTACCTGAAACAAACAGAACAAATACATTTTACTTTTTATGGAAGAGGAAGGCCTCAAAGTTTTTTTGCAAGGAGTTTTCATGACCATCACAACTCATTTTCTTCAAGGTGTTGTGTGTGTGTCTAGGGAGAGCTGATTGCTTTATTTTAACATACTTTACACTGTTGTACTGGTAGGTCACTTGCTATTATGATTTACTAGAATCCTCTTTTGAAGAGAATGGATTGAGTTTTGCTCTAATATGAATCTTGGCAGAACTGATTTACCTTTTCTTCATTCAGATAGACTTAAGTACCACAAAGGAGTATGAGAGTTTTGGAGAAGACTTCAAAAAGGTCTTGTTAGTGCTGGAGCTGTTCTGGTACTTTTAATAAATCAGTGGTTTGCTATACTGGTCTTGACCAAAATTTCCCATCTTCCTACTTCCTGTTTGACAGAAGATGTCTGCTTCTCTCATGCAGATTGTCATCTTCCAAGGTGTGGTTTATAAAGGGAGAGAATCTTCCATTTATGTAGTACATTTCATCTAGAAAAATACTGAGTTACGAAACTGTGTTCTACCCTGAGCTGTGTAGAAAGGACAGAAATCTGGAAAAAGGAGTCTACAGTCTTGGCTTCGATCCGATTTGTCATCTTGTTTTGATGGTGGAGCTGTTGCTGTGCATAATTCCACAGCTTCATTTTGACATGTTATGGTACAAGCCTGACTTTGAGAATTTTTTTTGTGCGCCATCTCTCCATACCTGTGGGTGATACAAAAAAAATCACAGACTAACTTTTCAGATTTTCCTCTTCATCCCACAAATCTGTTTGTCTGACAATATGTATGTGGGTTTGGGTAATAGCTTGAGGTACCTTCTGTTAAAATCTCCTCTAATGTGATCAAGCTTCTGCCTTTTATTTGAGTGAAAAATGTCCTGTAACTTTTTTTTAAGAAGTTCCATCATCTAGCTGCTAAAAAAATAATAGTTGTCAGACATTTTTAACATGGGAAATGGAAATCCTTCAACCATTTGTTTAGTTGAAGTTAAATTCAGTTAAATTATTCTCTCTTCATTTGTATGACTGTAAATAGCATATGTTTGGGAAGGAAACTGTGAAATCAAATGTCGCCTTGAAAAGCCCTGAAGTCTAATTTGCCTTGTGAAACTCCATATTTTTTTAATTTTTTATTTTCTTTTTTCCCCAAGGAAAATACATTGAAGTTAAAATAAGAGTGTACTGAAGGTTCAGGTGGGTATAACATGACTCTGTATAAAATTATCACTTCTTTCAAAAGTGACATAGTCCTTTAATTGTTTCAAACCACTGTTCAAGAAGCAATTAGGTAAGAATGGAAGAGGTCACTTCCTCTCTGATGTGTGTAGATCAGCTGCCATTGCTGCTAACGAGGGGAGAGAAGCCCAGTGTTTCCTTTTATGTGCAGAGGTTGTTCTGTGCTGTATTGTGTTAACGTGGCCAAACTGCAAGGCATTTGGTAGCATTAACGTGGCCAAACTGCAAGGCATTTGGTAGCATTCTTGTATCTCATGTTAAGCACATAAAAAATATGTATTTTATTTCCAGTTGGAATTTGTTTACTTTCAACTTCTAATTATTAGGTCTTGAAATGCTTTTAATATCTTATGAAATATTTGTTCTCCTTTAAAGAGTACTTTCTAAAATGTTACTTTCAATTTTCAGGTCACTAATGAAGGAGGAATGAAGAGTGCTTTAAAGGATTTGTGTCCTGAGGACAAGAGGTGCATTGCAAACTTAATTAAAGAACTTGCCAGGTGAGAATAAGCATCACCTGAAAATGCATTATGTTTAAGGAGAGTCATTCCTCTAATTAACATCAAGCAATGTAGAACTGCATTATGGAACTGAATATTTGCATAAAGTAATTTTTCTTGCTGGAAGAGGTATGAACAGTGAAGCAGCCTGATCGGTTTTTCCTTGCTTCGTGACCCAAAATCCCCTAAATGTGTTGAAAACAAGAGCCAAAATTTTGTGACCTGCAGTTGTTCATTCATATAAACCTAGTCACAGGGCTAGGGTTTTGTTTGCTGCTTGTATCGTGCTTTAGATAAACACATGTTGTCTTTTGGAAATGACAAACTTTTGTTGATGTGAAACTTTGTAGTGCTTATTTGTCAGGGGTAAGCTTTTATATGGAATGCCATGTTAAAGGTGGATTGATGATCTTGTGGCACATGTACAGCAAGAGAGTCCAGTGTAATTTTAACTTATCTAGCCAAACTTTATTTTGATTTGATTAATTTCTTCAAGTTCTCCCTATTCTTTGAAAGGAGAGACTGAAATAGTGCAAGTTTCTCAGCTTTAGCAAAAGGTTTTTTCTAAATTTCATTCCAGTGCTAGTTGCATTCACGAAGATAAATGATGTGAAAAATAGGTTGAATTCGAGTGAGGAGATTTTTCTCCCCCTCTGTCCCTAACTTCAGAATCTCTGGGAATCTGCTTCTTACATAATGGCTGTAAAATTGAGAAGGAGCGTATGGGACCTTGGTAGACTTTCGCACAACATCGGAGGGGAAAGTCTCGTGAGATGATCTCAGGTCCTTTGGGCTAAAAGTTAGTGTCCACACTAAGAATTTATAAAGGCAAAGTTTTTTCTAGAACAAAATGCAAGTTCTCAGGTATTAATGAAATGCTTTTTGCCATAGATTTCATATGTCTGCAATAATTGGCAAGCGTTACTGTCCTTTTTTATATAGGAAAATTTGGGCAGAGAAATTAAGTTACTTGCTCAAGGTCATGCAATAAGTCTCTGGTGCAGCTAAGAATATTTTCTCTCTGATTATCCTCATCCAGTGGACCATTTTGCCTGCTAATAATTTGTACCAATATAGGATTTCTTGCTATACAGTATTTTAGTAATTTCTGAAGTTCTTCGTGCTTGCAAGTCTATTTTATCCTACCTCGTGTTAGAAAATGCCTAGTTAAGGCTGTCATAAAGAGTAGATTGCTGGGAAGCTTGGTTACAAATTGTCAGATGTTGGAGCTATTTGGACACTGTTGATATATAGAGGTATATTCTAATATTAAAAAAAGCCTTTTATTACATTGTTCCTCACAATACACTGCTCCCTAGTGAATAGTAGTACACTAACTCATTTGAGCGTGGGATTCTTCTTAAATCTCAGATGCTGTGATTTTTCCCTGAGGACAGTTTGATATTTCTGCCTGACATTTCTTCGAAGAAAAATAGAAGGTGCAGCAACATTAATTTTGAAAAGTAAAATTAGTGGAACACTATTATTTTATACTTAGTTCTCTATTTTTAAACCTAATCATATTTTTATTGGATGTAATTAAAAGTCCTTTGCAGAGTAATAGGGAAGTTGAACTTTAATTCTGCTCACCTTGTCACTTTTTTAAAACTCTCCATAATTTTCATCCCTAGTTGTGCAATGCTGGAGGGTTTTTACATGCAGTAGAACATTCTTTGCTATTTCAGAGAAGAAAAAGAACCAGCAGAATGATGAAAGTTTTCCAGGAAGACTGTCCTGCAGTAAATAATTGGAATAATAAAGATCTCACTTGACCGGAGCTATACTTCACTGTTCCTTATTTTGCTGCTATTTATGAATGAAAATGATGGTAGTTGGGACTAATTCCTGCATGTTTATTGCGGGATGGTGGACAGAAATAGATTGGTCAATAACTGTCTGCATGAAGACAGTTTTAAAGTGGTAAAATTCTGTCTGCATGGAAACCAGTAGCAAAATATGATTAATTCCTGGGGCTTGAATTTCAACCAAGTCTTGCTTGAGCAGTTCAGGATATTGGTCTTTCCCCTGACTTTTGCGACTGCTGAAGGAGAGCTAACATACTGTCGTAGTTTAACCCCAGTGAGCAACTAAGCACCACGCAGCCGTTTCCCCCTCCCCCCTCCCAGTGGGGTGAGGAGGAGGAAAGGAAAAAAAACAAGTTAAAACTCGTGGGTTAAGATAAGAACAGTTTAATAACTAAAGTAAAATATAATACTAACAATAGTAATAATGAAATATAATTTCATTTGTTCACTTGTTCACTTTTTACTTTTCTCCACTGTGCCATTTTTTTGAAGGATCAGTGTTTTAAAAGATCCTCTAATGTTTTTTCGACACCTTTTAATTTCCAAGCTAGACACAGTCATAGCTAGCTTAAACATGCTTGTTCTTGTGCCAGTGTTGTCCCAAAAATCAGGATTCTTTCACCCGGTGTGCAAAAAAAGCCAATTAACACACAGAGCCGAGATATTTGTTTATTTCATGTCTGCGCAGAGATGGGTGCTAGGTGGTAACTCCACAAAGCTAGCACACCTGATTAACACACGGTAAAGCATTTTATACCTTTCAAGCAACAGTTATCAGTATTTTTACAGTTTTTCTTAGTTACTCTCATTCCTATTGGTTCTCGCAAGTCTCATCTCCACTTAAAGTCGCAGTGTCCTCCTTTTTTACTGCGCATGTTCTGTGAGGAAGGGGCTTCTGTTGGTAGGGGGCTCTCCCTACTCAAGGGTGGGTTTTCTAGTATGTTAATTAGGATAGTTCACTCGCAGTTCAAGTAGCTCTTTGATTGCCCCTGTGCTTATCTTGGTATGTCTTTACCCACTGACTTATGGTGTCATCTTGTTTCTCTTCTCAAGGTCACGCCTCGTTAACTAAATAGCATCCTTTGTTTTTGTTTCTCGCATATCTCCAACAATTCCCCCCTTTGAGACTTAGATAAATAGTTCTTATTTAAAATAAGTCTCACTTAGATATTTTCATTCTAAAACTTCAGTCTTTGGGAGATTTCAAAATTTTCCAAAACTGCTCATAGGTTCCTTCCCATTGACATATGTCTTGCTGGAATTTTTTTCTGTCCTTTATAGGGAAGTTTTCAAGTTTGAGGGATTTATCTCCCTCTGTCATGAGCGTGCATACCCTGGGTGATTGCATTAGAGCAATTTCTTCATCATGTGCCAAACCTTAAAATACAGTATGATTATAAGCAGTAAACATAAACATGTTAGCAATAACAAGATCACAACAGGGTGTAGCATGAGATTAAGAATGCCTGTTGTCTTGGGTGACCATCCAAGGAAGGCTTCCCACCACCTATGTTCTCCATCTTTCCTCACCCGGTCCAAAACACGATGTATCTCTTCTGTGTCATGGTGAACGGTGATGAAAGTCTTTTGTCCCTCTTCTCGGGCACGTTCCAGCAACTGGCGTAGATCATTATGTTGTAAAAATTTTTTCACCAGTGTGAGATCCATCCCAATGGAAGTAAGCAATAGATCCTTAACTAAAGTATAATTGGATTGTATTAGCTGATAAGTCATAACTGGAGCTGAATAGTTGAAATCACATCCTATAATGTTAGTAAAAGTTACAAATGCAAGTATTTGAGTGATTTTTTATCCCGACAGTAATATTATCTACAACTATAAAATTACATAGAGTTCTTATACACACACATCCTTTCCCAATGTATATGAGTACAGTTCCAGGGATTTCTTTTGGATGTATCTCAAAGTGACAAACATTTTCCCCAGTGTCAAGACAAGTGTCTTGAGCTTTGATGGTATTACTTTTGCAAATAAATCCCTGTTGTTCCCGTACCACACATGCATCAACTTCAACAGTCTGCCATCTGTTATTGTCTCGTTGGGCCCATACTCTATGCTCTAATGGATAGAGTACAGTCCCATTGTGATTTAAGCCTAACGCAATGATCGGGTAGATGGTTTTTACCGATGCATTCTGTATGGTTACAACAAAGGCCGTGGCTTTGTTATGGATAGGATTGTGAGTGAAATTGCCCAGATACCACCATGATTGGAATTCTCTTTCAAATGCAGTTGCCTTTTCCCAGATTATTTTCCGAATTTCAGTAGGTAAGGTGCCGTCTTCACCTTCTCTTACAATTGCTGCTATTGTATATTGCACCCACAGTTGAGCCTGGATACAACTAAGAGCTAGAGAAATATTGTTTTGGGCTATACCAAGTGCATCTATGATTATTGGTGGTCCTTTTCATTAACCCTTTCCCGCTGAGGCAATATATCAGATAACAGCCATTGACGAGTTCCTAAACCTGACAGGGAGGATCGCAATGGATGTTCTAATTTTTTTAGATCATGTGTGGCTGTACTGAGTTTGTTTGCAAGTATTTCATATCTATGCTGTTTAAGACTCCCAATCCTGTCCCTAGGATACCAGTTACATTTCTTTTTACTCGATTTGGAAGAGTAAGAGACTGCCCATGTAACCATGCTAACCATCCTGTATAGGACGCACTTACGAATGGTGAACAGGCTGGTTTAACTGCAGAGATATTAATCTGCATTGATAGCTCTACCCGTTTGAGGGACCATGACGGATTAAACAAAAGTCGTTGTTGTCCAACCCTTTTAACGACATATGGTCCAACTCTAGCTATCTGGGGGGTTATTTCCTTTAGTAATATCCTAATTACTTCCCTAGCCCCATTGTTGCGACAAGGGAAAGTCTCAGGCCATCCGGAAAACGTATCCAGTAGAACAAGTAGATACTTATGTTGTCCACATTTTGGTAATTCAGAGAAATCTATTTGCCAGTATTCCCTAGGGGTTATTCCTCTTTTTACATCACCTGCTGGCGGCTTTCTTTGTATTTTGGGATTATTTGCACAACAGATTTGACATCTTTTTACTATTATATCTGCATTTGTCTGCATTTTTGGCCCTACAGAGTATCTCTTAACACTGCTTATCATAGCATCGGCTCCCATGTGAGTTTCTTCATGTAGTTTCTTGAGGAGAGCTTCCATCGTTTTTTTTAATTTCATCAAAACTACTCCGACACTCTGGAGTCCCTTCTAACAACTCCCCACAAGGCCCTTTGTGTCTGCGTATAAGGGCTTGGTTGTAAGTCCGAAATTGGGGATCCATATCCAGCAGAATCTGGCTATTCCCAGAAAGTTTAGCAGGCTTACTGTGGCTTCTGTACAAGTCTGTTCTGTATCTGCTCCAATTAAGATATCGTCCACATACTGTAAGAGAGTAACATTATCATTATTAGTTTGCCATTGTTCTAATTCTTTGGCCAGTACTTCACTGAACAAAGTGGGACTTTTTTTAAATCCCTGGGGAAGAACAGTCCAACACAGTTGTCCTTTCCTTCCAGTAGTCGGATTCTCCCATTCAAAAAGCGAAGAGTGTTTGACTCTGTTCATCCACTGGAATACAGAAGGCGACATCTTTTAGGTCCAACACTGTAAAATAGGCATTGTTTTCGGGTACAGATGCTAGCAAAGTATAAGGGTTAGACACTGTAGGATGTATGTCTTTGGTTATCCAACTTATAGCCCTCAAGTCCTGCACTAATTGGTAATCCTGGGAGTGAGGCTTTCTCACTGGTAAAATCGGTGTATTGTATTCAGATTGACATTCTCTGAGCAGTCCATATTGAATAAAGGTATTTATCAGGGCTTCGAGGCCCTTGCGAGCTTCCAGCCTAATAGGATATTGATGCACCGTTACTGGTTTTGCCCCCTCTTTTAGTTCTACTTTAATCGGACTCACATTTTTGCTTTACCTGGGTTTTTTTTTTGAAGCCCATACCAGGGGGATTACCACATTTAATGCAGCATCTGGAATATTCTCTTCAATTTCTTCTGATGTTTCATCTGTCAGCAAGCAGATCTGAGCTCTCCAGGCAGTTTCAGGTGGGATATGGAGCTGTACAGCATTCTTAGAAAAGGTTACTTGTGCATTTAGTTTGCATAATAAATCTCGCCCCAATAAAGGTAGGGGGCATTCTGGCATGTATAGAAACTCATGAATTAATTTAGCTCCCCCAATTGTGCATTCCATTGGTTGTAAAAATGGCCTTAATGTTCTTTTTCCCGTTGCCCCAACAATAGGTATAGTTACTTTACTTAGAGGTCCTTTACAACTGGTGACCACTGAATGAGTAGCCCCACTGTCAATTAAAAAATCTATGGTCTCATTCCCCAGCTTAACTGGAACCAGGGGATCAGCTGGGAAGATTTTAATGTTCTCCCCCGGTCCCCTTCATTCATTGTCTGAATCTTATAACAAGATTAGCATTTTCTGCATGATCCCGTTCCTTTGGCCCCTCTCGTTTCAGGCATTCATTCTTCCAGTGTCCCTCCTGTTCACAGACCGCACACTGATTTAGCCCTAAAGGGGTTCAGTTTTGCGGACCTCTTCCCTGCATTATTCCACCACATCCTCCTCTTCCTTTACTTTTTCCTCTACCCTTCCCTTCAACATCATTTCCATTTATTGCCGCTGCCAGCAAAGATGCGTGCAACTTTATTTTGTTCTGTTTTTCTTTTCTTTCCCTCTCATCTCGATTGTCATAAACCTTATACTCTATCAATTGTGAGATCGACATTCCCCAGCTCCATCAACTTTCTGCAACTTTCTCCTTATATCCTGAGTCGACTACCCAATAAACAACATATATTGAACATCCTCTGATTTGCCTCATCATCCGGATTCAAGTCTGTCCATTTTCTAGCTACCTCACATAGCCTTTCGTAAAAGGCTGATGGATTTTCCTCCGGACCCTGCCTTACCTCGTAAAGCTTAGACACATTCTTCGGTTTAGGCACTCCATGCTAAACCCCATATAGTATCAGCTGCTGATACTGCTTCAGTTGAGCCCTCATTCCCCCCCCTGTTAGGATCCCATTCTGGGTCCCTCTTAGTAGGCAGAAACTCCTCAGAATCTTCTTGCCTGTTTCTCCTTCCCCCTTCTTCCCTGGCCCTTTCAATCACCATTCTCTTTTCCTCTGCTGTAAAGCACGTATTTATCAAAGCCTGTATATCTCCCAGTTGGGATTATGTGTTAACATTATAGTTTCTAATAGTTGATGTACTCCGTCAGGGTTTCCCTTATAGGATCCAACAGATTGTTTCCAATTTAACAGCTCAGAGGTAGTGAACGGAACATGTATAAAAACCAGCAGTCTTTCCGGTCCCACTGCTTGTCTCAGGGGAGCCTGTACAACTGGTTCAGCGTGCCCCCTAGTCCGGCTGGAAATGGGGCTAAAGTTATCATTGCCCGATTGTAAATTAGGATCGATTGGCAATTGTCCAGCACTGCTTTTGTATAGTGGTGGGGCTGTCGGGACTAACAGTTGCACATCTTTCTGCTCTTCTCCCCCTGCAGTCTTTCTATCATCACAGCCTATGCAACAACCGCTCTCCTTTTTCTCAGAAGCTGTATACATCACTAGGTCAGTCTTTAGCTTACATTTTTCCCGCATATCAGATTTTCTATACAAAGTCATAAAGGCATCAACATAAGGTACGTCGTCGCATTTCCCCATCCAACGGCAAAACGACATCAATTGTAATATAGCATTATAGTTTACCGATCCATTTTCTGGCCAGACTTCATCATAACCCAATTTATAATTTGGCCATCATTGATTACAATATCTTTTCATTTTATCTTTAGTCATTAGATTTCCCCCAAACTTATTCCAATTTTTCAAAATACACCCCAAAGGGCTACAGGGAGGAATCACGGATTGGCTTGCTCCCATTTTAACCGAATTTACCTATTTGCCGGCTTTGACTCCCTTGGTCGGTAATTACCCTTCTGACCCCTTTGGTCAGTAATTACCACTCTGACCGCTTTGGTCAGTAATTTCCTCTCTGACCCCCTTGGTCAGTACCGCTCTGACCCCCCCTTGGTCAGTATGCGCACTCAGTTCTGACCCCCCTGGTCAATTAAGGCAACCCTTGCCGAACGTCTACGTGCGACTTTATGCGCCCCCCTGGCGACTTGATGCGCACTCGGCTCTGACCCCCCTGGTCAATTACGGCACCCTTTGCCAAGCGTCTATGTGCGACTTTATGCGCCCCACCGGCGACTTGATGCGCACTCGGCTCTGACCCCCCTGGTCAATTACGGCACCCCTTGCCAAGCGTCTACGTGCGACTTTACCCTTTAACCTTCCATGGGAGTCATTGAATTTGTAATTAAATTTTATACTCACCAATCCAAGGATTCATTCCCCTTTCACCCTGATACAAATATCTCTGGTTGGCGTTGCACCTTTGAGTCGCTTGTCGCCCCGGCTTCGGAGGGAATCCGGAGGAGTCCCCGATCAATAGGTCGGTGCGCGCTGGAGCTCAGTCCGGTCCGGTCCGCTGTCGGGACGACAAGACGATCCGGGCAAGGCCTTATGGCTGTCCCATCTGGGTCGCCAAAATGTTGTCCCAAAAATCAGGATTCTTTCACCCGGTGTGCAAAAAATGCCGATTAACACACAGAGCCGAGATATTTGTTTATTTCATGTCTGCGCAGAGATGGGTGCTAGGTGGTAACTCCACAAAGCTAGCACACCTGATTAACACACGGTAAAGCATTTTATACCTTTCAAGCAACAGTTATCAGTATTTTTACAGTTTTTCTTAGTTACTCTCATTCCTATTGGTTCTCGCAAGTCTCATCTCCACTTAAAGTCGCAGTGTCCTCCTTTTTTACTGCGCATGTTCTGTGAGGAAGGGGCTTCTGTTGGTAGGGGGCTCTCCCTACTCAAGGGTGGGTTTTCTAGTATGTTAATTAGGATAGTTCACTCGCAGTTCAAGTAGCTCTTTGATTGCCCCTGTGCTTATCTTGGTATGTCTTTACCCACTGACTTATGGTGTCATCTTGTTTCTCTTCTCAAGGTCACGCCTCGTTAACTAAATAGCATCCTTTGTTTTTGTTTCTCGCATATCTCCAACACCAGCGTTTTGCTTAAATAAATCTTCCTTCTATTTAATGTTTACAGAGAAGGGATTAGAGCAATAAACATTCCCTGTCTCAAAGGGAGAAGAGAGGACAAGATGAGAGAAGTTTCTCTTTCACTTGGATGCATGTTGTATGAATGATGGAAACTGCTTGACTTCTGGATTAGAACAGGCTAGAAATTTGGTGAAATAGTACAAAGTGGAGAAGAATTGTATGACTGAAAGGTCAGGGAGCTTAGCAAAGTCACAACAGTAACGTGTACTAATTGGGATTTGTTAGGTTTTTCTTGCATATGGAAGTTGTCTTGATAAAGTTCATTTTTGCAAAGCTACATAGCGACACTTCTGGTTGATATTACGGAAAGTCCCCAAAGGTCAAACTTAAATGCATGTATATGCTACGATTAAAGGTTAGTGCTTTTAAGTAACTGAGGTGACTGAGCAGACAATTTATGGTGTGACTTTAAATGGGCCTCTCGACTTCCACCATGGCAAAGGTGTCTTGTCAATTCTTCTGGTTAGGAATCCTGTTCAGTCTTGCTTTATCATCAGCCAGGGAGAATGTGGGACGCCACTGCAGGTGTTCTTTTGGTAGCTGTTGTCGTGGTTTAACCCCAGTCAGCAACTAAGCACCACGCAGCCGCTTCCCCCTTTCCCCTCCTAGTGCGGTGGGGAGGAGGAAAAGAAAAAAAACAAAACCAAAAACTTGTGGGTTGAGATAAGAACAGTTTACTAACTAAAGTAAAATATAATACTAACAATAGTAATAATGAAATATAATAATAGTAATGAAAAGGAATATAACAAAAAAGGAAGGGGGGGGGAGAAAAAAACCAGTGATGCACAATGCAATTGCTCACCACCCGCTGACCAATGCCCAGTTAGTTCCCGAGCCGCAATCCGTCCCTCCCAGCCAACTCCTCCCTGTTTATATGCTGGGCATGATGTTCTGTGGTATGGAATACCCCTTTGGCTAGTTCAGGTCAGCTGCCCCGGCCATGCTCCCTCCCAGCTTCTTGCACACCTGCTTGCTGGCAGAGCATGGGAAACTGAAAAGTCCTTGGCTTAAGATAAGCGCTACTTAGCAACAACTAAAACATCAGAGTGTTATCAACATCATTCTCACACTAAATCCAAAACCCAGCACTGTACCAGCTACTAAAAAGAAAATTAACTCTGTCCCAGCCAAAACCAGGACACATAATTTTCTCTCTCTTCCTATTTTTTCTTCTCTTCCTCCAACTCTCATTCCCAGTGCACTTTTGAACAGGTGTGTGCCTGTGCATTAGCTAATATGCTGCAGTGAGAGACTTTGTCTTGGTGTGAGTAAATTCTAACACTGACTATATTATTCTTTCCTTTGAGAAAATCAGTTACTGAGCTGTAATACTCTGCTGCTGGGGATTCTGGTGGCTGATATCACATTAGCTGTTAGGGACCTTATGAAATTGAATTTTGAGACAGGGTCGAAAGAAAGGACTCAGCTGTATCCTTTCTAATCCTCCTTTCTAGGCTAAATAATCTTAGTTTTTGCTCTGTGCTGCCACCTGTAAATCTAACCATTATTTTGCCTTTCTTTGAACATATCCAGTCTATCTTCCCTCTTAAGGTAAAAAGAGAGAGGCAAACTGGATCCAAAGTTTAAAAGACTCGAATGTTGTAAATTTGAACTTTTTTATTGTGTCAGCAGATTCTTTTCAAATTGTTAGAGTAGAATGAGTCATGCCCATGAATGCCAAAGTGCTTTGTGATTAAATGGGAAATTCTTGAGTGTGATCAGCCATTATTTTCAAAAACAACCAGCATGGCACCTTCGTGTTTTCAGCAAGGTGCTGCTGACGTGGTGGTGAAAGTGGCAGGCACAGTAAGCTTGTAGCTCTCCCTACAAGCAGAGTCCTTTTAAGAGGCAAAAAAGACTTTCTCTGAGCTTTCATTACTGCAGGCTACTCCTGAAGCAGTCATCAGCTTATGTAATGAAATGAGCAGTGACGTGATGAAGACACTGAAAGATTCCTGCCCTCGTACTCTGCGCCAATGTTGGGAAACATTAGCCTCTTCCAAGAGGGAGCAGCGCAAGATCCTCTGGGACCTAGCCAGTTGACTGCTGAGCATTAAGGACTTTCTAGACATCATACCGAGAATGGTTACAAAGTATTCTGGAGTGAAATATTTTAAGTGATGTGCAGATTTTAAGAGCTCTCTCTGTCTTGACATTTGACTGGAGAGGGTCATAGCTTTCTTTGCAGAGAGAGTGAGTGTGTGTGTGCTTGCAAGCATTCACCTCACTCCTTACTGATATATAGCCATAGTACTGTGACTTTCTGGCTCCTACTATGACATGCACATCATAAATACTTCTTCCCTGCCTGCACAGTTCACATGCCTGTACAGCTCACATATGCAATTTGCTTTTGAATGAACAGAGGCATTGACTAAGTGACATAGAATGGTTCATGAAAGTTTTAATTTTTGCTTTTAGTGATGAGAATTGGTATCTAACTACTTTGTATTCTTTCTTCAGATAAGATAAACATGGAGAAAGCTGGCTCCCTGTTGTCTTTGCAAACAAATCTTCAAAAGCAATTTAGGTAGAAAGGTATCATAATGCCCTTATCCACCCAAGGGAGGGAGTGATTGCCCTTTTCAAATGAGATACAAGATGGGCTTTGCTATCAGATTAGTGTCTTTCTGGCAAAGACCACTGGCATTCCCAGAATGACTTATACCTGGCAGCTAGTAAAACAGCCTTTAGACAGCCCTTTGTCCCTTATTGAGAAAATGCTTCCTCATTCCCAAGACCGTGGATTCCTAAACGCTTTGTAGGGTGCTGGCAGTCTGGGATGCTAGTCTTTTCTACTGGCATTGCTTTATGTGGACTTTTTATCCTGATATGAAGATGAAACTGACCAACTAAAATTGAAATTTTCCAACAAAAGGTGAAAACGGGAATCAAAACAGAAGGTTAATTTGGTTATAGAACTGGAAACCATTACAGAGGAGGACAGTAAAACTATCATAGTGTATATCTGCTGTTTAAGTGTTTTTCTTCCAGCACTTAGGATCTTTGAAGGACAACTCGCCTGTGGAAGCCCATATTACAAATCTGCAGTGTTTGGCCTCTTGAGTTGCCTTCTCTCCTGGGTTACACTACCTCATATTTAACCAAATTGTTACCTAGCTTTAACTTCAATGTCAAGATCTTGTCGTCTTTTTTTGTGTGCTACTTTAGGAGACAATATCATGCTGCAGTTCTCTTAATTGGTCAGGCAGTGAGACTGCAAATGAGATATCCCTAAGCTTGTCTGGAAATTACTTCTTGTTGATAGGTAAAGCATGCCTAGGATTATTGTATCACCAATCACACTTACCTTTTGTGCTTAAGTAATTTGTAGCTATAAATTCATGCTGAGATATAGTTTTGTATTATTTTGCAAGTTGCATATCATAAAATTTATCCATTGTGCAGCAATTTCAATTATGTTTTGGGATCGTTGTTTTTTTTTTTTTTTTTTTTTTTTTAATACAAATTGCCCATGATACTTGAGTAAAATGTATCAGGTTTGTGAACAGTGTTCTTAGACAAAAAATTCTGCTATTCTCTCTTCTTGCAGTGCTGATATTAAAAGTCACTTTGCTCAGTTCTGCCAGAGGCATGTTGTGATCAACTCTGGCATGAAAACTTCTTGTTTCATCTTTTTGGAGCGCATCTTTCACTTGGAATACCTGATTTCATTCCATGGATCCTGCATGTGCTGGGCTCTGCATGATGCCCTTATCTTGGTCCTTGCTCCGTTTTTCCTCCCCCTGTTGTCTTGCCTGTTCCAGATACCATTCTTTGCTTGGAATGTAAAACTTGTGGGTTTTGAGAATGGTCACCAAAATATTTTCATCTTTGCTAGCTAGTTGGCAGACTAATATCAGGTGAGTGTTCTCTAAAAGATAAATGTTCTCAATGAGTATAGGACTGATCAGTGAAGTTTCCGGTGTCTGTGTCTCTGCTTTTTGTTTATTTTGTCTTCTGTCTTAACTTGCTCAGCCACAGTTCTTAATGCGTTCAGATTTCTCTTGTTAAAAGCTCAATTTTTACTAACATTTTTAAAAAATAGAAAACACTATTTTTAATTTGCTTTTTCGGCTCTTCTTTTCCTTTGCAAAGATTGTAAGTGCCTTCAGTCAGGAAGAGTTACTTCTGAGTTTTGTCCCTAGTGTAGTGTTGATGTGAGTATTATCATGGCTCTTTCTTGTGCATGCCAGTTTTTCGTTAGACAAATAAAATTTCAAGTGCTGTTGACCTGTGCAGTGCTTCAAAAATTCCACCTGGAGAGCATCAATCCTGCTTACTCAGTGGAATAAGTCAGTGTCATCAGCAAACTTGTTGATCAATTCCTTCTTCAGATCAGACAGTCAGAACTACTAGTATCAGCAGTGGACTCGGAGCACACCATAATCATTGGAACTGGTGAATTAGGAATTAATTTTAACCCTAAAGCTGATGTCCTAGGAGGGTTTTTTGTCAATATATCTGCATTATGAATTTTTCTTTTCCTACAGAGGCTCCTGTAAAATAAAATTAAAATCTTTATTTAGATGCATCTAGAATTACATAAGCTTTGAAGTGTTGAATTTAAAAAAAATCTTGAACAAATATGGTGTGTATCCTATGCCACAAGATAGGTGAATGTAAATTGCATGCAAGGAAACATTGCAGACACTGAACAGCAGGAATAGTTCTACTGATTTGTCATCTTTGCTCTCAGCTGTCAGTCCTCTATTTGTTCCTGGAAACAACAATAACAGAGCTGGACACCAGTGTGTTGCCCAACAGAGCAGTTGTGCCCTTTGTAGTCGGGGCCTTCATTCTTTCACTGCTCTTTTCTGACCACGAGCAGATGAAAACTGGGTAAAAATCCTTTTGAGGAGCATTATGAGCCTTGTAATGTTTCTGTTTGGCATCAGTGAAGTCCTTCCTAGTTCTGCTAAAAATCATCTGTTCTTTACTGCCAGAAGGCAAAGAAATAAGTATATAAAAAAATCTCACTGAGCTATATATAAGATGTGACATAAATCCAGCATAATTTGATGACATTCTTGTATTCCTTTTCTCTAACTTCCTTTTGCCACCTCCTGTGAGTAACTGTCTTCTATATCTCACCTGCCCTTTATGGGCTGTCTCCTGCTTTGTGATACATAGAAGAAATGTGGCGGTATGTGTTTAAGATCACTTACTGTTCTCAGTCATTTAATGCATAAGATATGTGGCACAATATATTCATGTGTCTGGGAGTATGACAGCTTGCTGTGATCTGTGTTAAATACAAACACAGCGCGTGAATGTGATGCAGACTGATACAAGCAGCAAATCACAGAATCTAGAGATGGGTAAAACCTGCTAGATTTAGTCTAATCTCTCTAGTGCTCTGTTCTTTCTTACCTTATCTTATTTTCTTATACTGTTGTTTGATTTTAATATTCTTAGGTGCCAGCATGGCCCAGTGTTTCAGTTGTCCCGAACCTTTTTCTAATGCAGCATCACTCCTGCAGTTAGTAAGCAAGCATTCTTCCTTATATAGTGCCCTGGAGATACTTGTCCTCTCTTTCTCTTCTGATCTTTTTTTGTTCCCCTTGTTCTTGTTTCCTTCCTGTCTTTCATCTACATGGTCGTTGCTGTCTTCATTGTCTCTTTCTAATTGATGGTTTTTATTCTCTGTTCTCTACTTTTTTTTTTTTTTCCCCCTAAGGAACAGGAAGCATTCTTGCATCTTTCACTGATTACATGAAGGAAGGTCATATATGCTGTAGTCACTTATCTGATTGCTCTAGATTCAGAGAAAACAAACTGGTTGTGGTTAGATGCAAAAGCCTGGGTCTGCAGCCTGTGGCATGTGTACCGTAGTTGTAACTGCATCGGGGAGCAAGGATGTATAGTAGATAGTTTTCAAAAGTTTGCCTACTTAACTAAGGAGTACATAGGTGTTGGGATGGATCCAGAGTTAATACGGCTGGTTTCCTTTTCATTGTTTATTTTCTGGTGTGTGCACACCCCTTTTGACAGCCATTGAGTGGAGGGAAAGGGGCCTAGGAATGAGTTGATGAACACTGCCAGGGACAGGATTGTAAATGAGACCATGGGCATATGAATAGTGGAATGTTTTTATGCTAAATCCATGTCTTTTTTGTGTAATTTAGAAACTTGCCAATTAATAGTTTGTTCCAAGCTTTCAAACCGCCCTAATTTACAGAATTTGATTATATGCTATATGTTATTTTTCTCCCTCCAGGTTTGTAGAGAAAAGGTGTGAGTTTCAGTATTATTAATTATTTCCAACTTCATGCAGTCTGCTCGAGCTGTTGTAGGAAGGAAGGGCTGTGGGTTGATCTTAGAGTTGGGGAATACTGCCTGTCTATAGTTCACCCCAGGAGAGTGACCCAATTGTGGTATTTATGACTTTTCCACTGGAATATCAAAACAAATCTGTGTCCTCTTAAGGGAAATGTCATGATGTCAAATGGATGGCTCAGTCCCTGAATGGAGTTCTCTGTTAAGAATGTCAATGAGTCTGATGGGATGAGTGGAAGGCTTAGTCCAATGCCTATGTATATATTTTATATTTTTTTCCCCCCTTTCCTCTTCCTATAGGTTTGTTCCACTTAAAGGAAGTTAACATTGAAGTTTTCTGAAAGTTGTACTGCTTTGGTCTCCTGTCACCTGTGTTGTGGCAGCTGTTTCATCATCATAAAAGACTGAACTTGAAGAGCCTTCAGCAACAGAAATTGCCTAAGTGCAGAGCAATAATATTTATTAGTCAAAACTCATTACTTAATATTTTTGTAGAGCTTTTATAGAACCATAATTTCTAAGCCATGTTTTTTAGCATAGTTACAGGATCATCTGTGCATAATGGTCTTCTTGCCTACGTGATACCAGAATAATTGTTTTTACAGCCTGCTCTTGAGGTGCAGAATAAATGATCATTGTAAACCTTTCTTACATTGTCATCTTTTAATCTTGATCCAATTATTTATGCTGAGCAGCAAGATACAGGGTGCCATGGCCCAGATGGAAAGGAAAATTTACTCCTGCGGCTTGATATTTTAAAATCCCCAGAAGAGGACAAACTGTTTTGTTTCAAGAAAACTAACAAGAAAAATGATTCCTTTCGTGGACTTATATTTGACCAGTAAATGTGAAAGAAGGATTAGCTTATAGATTAAGAAACAGAAAAGTTTTTCAATTTCCTTCCTGTCTCAGCAGCTAAGCTCTCCCATTTGAGTTGTCTGTCTACATGCCCTAGGCTTGTAAGGATCCCAGTGTGTCTTCATTATGGCTGCAGGGAGTCAAACTGCACAAATCTAATTGTGGGTTCAGGTCCTTACTTTGTTGTTCCATGCTGCCCATTAATGTGCATGTACTCTAGTGAGACCAGTGTCTTTGAAAAAATAATGTATTGCATAAAGTCATATGCATCTTCCAGTGTAATATAATAAAATAAACATTATGAGGAACTAATCTGTTTAAGGGTGGAGAGGGTGATATCCATTTACCTGGAAAGCGGAGGAGTTGGAAGTCAGGCACTGTGGTTATGGGCATATATTTTATTTCTCTCAAATTCTTTTCAGGGTAAGTGAAGAAAAGGAGGTGACAGAAGAATGGTTGAAAGCTGAACAGGAGTCATTTGAGAAGAAGATCAGACAGCTAGAGGAACAGAATGAACTTATCAAGGAAAGGGAAGATATCCTTTAAAAAATGTGTGCAGGGGCTCACTGTCTGAAATAAAAAGTGAACTACAGAGAAATAATTGTTCTAATTTATGGCAGAGAGTAAATCTGCATGTGCTGCCATTCAAAAGCAATCAGAGAGATGACTTGTCAGCATGTGATGCTGGTTCACTTGAGCTTAAAACTGCCGTCCAGCTGTTCCTATGATGTTGTTTTGCTATGAAATAGATATTTGTCAACTAAAAATGACAGTAAGGAATTTATGCATTGAAATATGGTTATAGTTATGTGGTTTTGGTTTTTTAATTTTTTTTACTTAATCCTGTTAGGTTGTTGTAATTGAGGTCTAAAACTTGCATGGTATTCCAGTGCTCTCTGTGTCCAGAGAAAGACAACTTACACTGAAGGCATTTAAACTGTATATATGTACTAGGGGGTTTAGCCAGTTCAGACTTTTTTTGGTGTAGTGTTTGTTTGTTATATAAAGTTAGCTGATTCTCTTTTATTGCAGTCTGTGACTTCCATTTTTAAGCTGCATGTGCTTAGTCCCAGTCCTGGAATATCACATGCAAAGTCGATGTTGCAGGAATTACAATTTTCCTTCAGTGTGGTGTGACAGACCCTTACAAAATGCTCTTGTTCATTTCTCTTCCAAATCTTTGATATTGATGCTTTCTTGTTTAATTCCTCAGAAGGCTAACGGTTGACTATAGTGGGATATGGAAGAGACAGTGCTGGAACTACAGCAAAAGCAAATAGTATGTGATTCATCAGGAGCTGTATTTCAAATAGGGAGGATACTAATGCTATTTTAAAAAGCATTGATGAAACCTAGTGCACAATACTGTTTTCAGTCCTGAGTCATCCCTTGTTCAAGTAAAAAATGAAGTTAGTGACAAAAGTTGTGGAGAAGGGCTACTTAAGATGATGGGAGGCCTGGAGAACCTATTTTCTGAGAAGGGACTAAAGTGTGTGTGTGTATGCTTATGAATAGTGACTGGCCATATAGAAGTAGGTCGAGATGGTGGTAAGGTGAATAGGGGGAGAGACAATGCTGAGACAAAAAGGGACTCTTCAAGCTATAGGCCAATGTTGGAACAGAAATAAATGGAGATAAACAGTCCACAAACTTAAACATGAAGTTAGAGGAGGGTTCTTGAAAATTCGAGCAATCATATTTCACAGTTTAGCACTGGAAGGCTTAACAAAAAAAAAAAGCTTTTTTTTATGATGGAGCTTGGTTGGCTTATGAAAGGAATTCAGTGATATGTTGTCTCTGTCAGCAGGGGATTGCCCTTGATGACCCAGAAGATCCCTTGTAGCACAGTGGCACTTATATTGACAGAAAGAATTTGATCTGTTTGTACTAAATAATATACACATCAACAAGCTTAGCCAGACATGGAACAGTTCCTGGAAAATATTAAATCTGATGTATTTAAGAGCCATTAGATGTGACTACAACTCTTTTACATTGATTTCACTGAAGTCAGTATTTTGTTGAGTATTACGTCTTGTGTATTCAGTCAGCTCATGAATGTGGGTGAGATGTATGTTCCTGATTAATATTTTTTAATTTATGCACATAAAGCTTTCACTAATTCATCTGAGGTTTATTTGCTACTGGGAAGTAGGCATGCTTGCTTGGGTTTTTTTATGGGCTTTTTGTTTCTTGTTTTGGTTTTGTTTAGTTTTTTTTTTTTTCCTTTACTAAAAATAGATTGCACAAGCATGAATACTTTTTCAGAAGTCTGGTAGACATGGCAGAAGGTTAATGCATGCAATTTTACACTTCATAAAACTCTGTAAAGCCTAGAAATATAAAACAAGGTTATAATTTAAAACTATAATTTTAACTACTGCAATACTTGCCTATCATACATGAATGAATCAAGATCCTCAATGTACCTCTGATCAGTTAATTTTTTATCTTAAAGCTTGTTGCAGAGACAAGAAATGGTAGAAATGACTTGCCAAATTTGAATATAGATTCTGGCTATTTTCAAGTACAGCAGCTTGAAATTCTTCAAGTTCTTCTGAAATGTACAGAGTTCACTTGCAAATAAGATATCAGGGATATAATACCATATGAAAAAACCTTCAAGTCTGGTAAAATCAATTTTGCTTACCTTTTTTTTTTCTCTCCCAAAGCTAATTGATTCTCTATAAAATTACTTTATCTAGCCCAGTATTTAAAATTACCCTACAATAATAAAACAGTGCTTCTGATATAACTGCAGCTATCCAGTGAAGTGTAATTTCAACTTGGTAAAGGTTTAATTTGAATAGCATGGGAGTGTGGTTTTTTTCAGCAACATGTGTTTTGTTGTTTGGTTTTTTTCTTATTAAGAAAATCTTGCAGCAAAGATATGCTTTGTGTGCTTGAAATTCCTACTTTAAAGGCAGATTTTCCTCATTTTGTTGTGGGGTTTTTTTTTTGTTTTTTTTTTTTTTTTTTTGAGAAGCTATGTGGACCCATCGGAATTCATTGCTGATGAACTATGATGAAAGCTTTGGGGGGTAGGGGAGTTGGTGGTATGCAGTGGTCTCACTACAAAACTTTGAGTAACTTCACAGTATTGAAAAAACAATATCTGTCTGCAGCCTAAGCTTACATTTGCTTTGGAATTGATCAGTGCTGTCTGGGTAGGGAACAACAACTAAAATTTCATGCAAACTTGAAGTCAATTCTATCCTTCCATTGCAGTTGAAACTTTGAAATTTGACTAGTTCTTACTAGGGTGTACAGTTAATGGAGGACCACCCTGATGAGCACGCTGTGAATCATAAATAGGCCAGCCTGTTTTCAGGATTGCCAAATACTTATTATCACAGAATTAAGGAAAATTAGGGATTTCAAGTAGTTGTCTGGTCTACTCCTTTTCCCTAAAGCAGTATTGTTAGACCTGTCATATTATCTTATAATTTGGTCAAAATTAGGTATTTTGGCTTAGTTTTTCACAGGATGTTCCCACTTCAAACCGACTTCTTTCAAAAGAAACTTGACCTAAAGTGTCTCAACCAGTTCCAAAACCAAAAGAGGATCCAACCTTTATTTTGTCTATGATAAACTCTCCTAGCCTTTTCTCTAAAAAGTTCTAGTGCTGCCATTCCTTGGAGATGAGACGCTTAGTGGCGTAAGGTATGCATGCTGTGATTATGTCTTTTGCTATTCTTACTAAAATCCACTCAATTGGCCAAACTTACAAACTCTGGAAAAATCCATTAACACGTGCTCCAATTCTTTTGATGCACTCCACTGTTACCGTAAAAGTCAGTGAGAAAAACTCTCTAAGACTCAATTTGGAGTTTTAGAAAGCAGGCATTCTTTATTACGGCGCTGGATGCACGGGGGATCGCTCCACCTAACGTGCATACCTGGTTAACACACGGTAAAGTATTTTATACCTTTTGAGCAACAGTTATCAGTATTTTTACAGTTTCGCTTAGTTACCCTCGTTCCTATTGGTTCTCGCAAGCCTCATCTCCACTTAAAGTTGCAGCGTCCTCAATGAGTGATCCGCATGCGCAGTTGACTCTTCAGGTGGTCTTTGGGGGTCCTCTGGTGGTCTTTGATAGTCTTCCTCACGATGTCCCTTGGTTGAACTCTGCTTCTGCGCAGGCTCAGTTAACTTCTGCATACTTTGCATTTCTTGCGAATACCCAAAACTGATAAAGACCTACTGAAGCCTACCTAGTTTCTTATTACAAGGACATCCTGACCATATATCCTTCCTCTTATCTACTGAATAGGACAATGCATGCCTTATTTGGTAGCCTAATATTTAGCAGACAACACTTAATCACTAAATAGAGTTTTACTATGGTATCACACAATGAAAGCGTTCATGTCCTTGTGGACTGTGTTGCAGTGCTGGCTCAAGACTTGTGGATTCTGGGCACTGAACTGACTGCATCTTACCTGTGATGTGATTCTGGGCCTGGACATATGGAAGAAGAGGCTCGATTCAAATGATGAGAACTGATTTGTGGAGGAGACAGGACAGAGAGGTCAAAGAGTTTGGGGTCAAAATAGAGAAAGGGACTGCGTTTCAGATAAATAGTGGCAAAAGGGGAAAAATGGAAGCTGGGATAGGCAGAGATAGGGATCTTATAACTATAAGGATGATAAAGTGGTGGAAAAAAATGAATCTTCTGATAGGGAAGATTAAGCAGGAGTTAGAAGGGAAAACATAAGTGGAGGCTGTACTGGGGAAGTGAGAACTAGAACCTGTCTGGAAGGAAAGACTTGGAAAAGGAGGTTGGGCTGGGCATGGCTTATGTGAAAGAAGTGAAGCCTGTGATTGATTAGTTCATAAGTGTTTGGGATAAGCAGTCAGGGTTAAGGAAGAGCCAGGATGGAGACAGGTGGCCTAGGATCATTCAGATGATTGTGAGACAGCTGATGAAAGCAGGGATGTGTCTGTTCAGTGTATTCTAGCACCCTCCAAACTTTGAAACAGAATTTGGGACTAAGCTCATGTGAGAAGGCTCACCATGTGTAACCTACCTCCATGTCTTCCCTAGCATCCACTCTTAATGTTTGTCTTCTCCTTGCTTCTGTATCCCTAGATCATGACAGATACATACTGGGTGACTAAACTGTGCTTCTAGTGGCATTCTAAATTCTGGCATTGTCTTTGGAGTGTTTGACTTGCAACTTCAATGTTCTTTTAAATTCTTGTTGTTTCATTTGCATTTTCAGAATAAGGGATGAGCAGAGCGCACCACATAATGCTCTTAGACTACTTGTGCTGCCCCTTCTTTCACTTCTGCTAGGAGCTGTTAAGAGAAAAGCTTCTGACTTTTTTTTTTTCCTGGTATATTTTCAAGCACCTATTATTAATTTGGGTCCCAAATATGATTTAATTTAAGAAACAGGAAAATATCTTTTGTAAGATGCCCCAGTACTGTCAAGATAGATGTCTTAGGAAAAAAATGATAATAATGACATTATTAAGAAACAAATACTACTGTTATTTCAAAGCCCAAAGAAATTATGTTATGGTCTTTAGCTTTTCTTGTTATCACCATTAAGGATTTTTTTGTCTAAATTTGATGCTGTTGCATAAATGAAGAAGCAAAAACAGCCTTAACATTTCTGTGAAGATTTATTAATTGGGGAAGAGGAAACTTCTTTACAAATAAATAAATAAATGGTTATTGAATTCTAAGCTATGCTGAAATTATCATTTTGGATACCAAGAATTGGGAGGTAAAGGGAAGAAGAGATTCTGTTTATTACAAACTTTTTTTTTTTCCTTTTTGTAAATTTAAACTCATCACCCCTACTAAACCACTGTTTTGGTTTATATTTAGAATGTACCTGGATTACTTAAGGTTTTTGTTGGAATTATTTTCTGACTGAACAGAACTTCTGGCTGAAGACCCAGCCAAGTTCATACAACAAATCCCATATGATTTACTTGGCTAGTCTTAAAAATGATCACAGACTCTGTTTACATATGTCCTTAATATTGTAACTTAGGACTACTTAATTAGTTGATTTTTGCATGCAGTTAACATGAATATTAATTTAACTAAAACAGTTCATTTGCTGATATTATTAGTGAGAGATAGAATATTAATTTGCTGGAAGAATAATGGGCTTATAAGCATTATCTAGAGTCTTTAATAAAATGCTTTTAGTTTTGCCATAGTTCATTGTGCCATTGTTCATTACGTTACTCTTGCATATACTCATAAATTAGTGCTATTTACATATTTTCTCCTTTTCCTATCTTTCTGTGTTAATGTAGAATTAGTATTATTTTTCAGAAGAAAAATAGTTGTTGACTTGCTTAATGCCAAAGAACAAAATGATAGAAAAGCAGGTATCGGAGTACAGAATTTACTTGTTTGTTCTGTCATACTTACTTTTCTCTATAATGTTGAATTTGCTTTTCTGGAAATGAGAAATAGGCACTTATTCTATTTTCTTTTCCTTTTTTAATCTGACCCACCAAAATTGTCATCACAGCTGAAGAAACAAAACAATAGCTCTTGCACAGAAAGCCTTTGGCAATGTACTTTGTTGAATGTGTGGTCCTAGTGTCCTGTGTGTGCCTCCCCAGTGCTGGCGTTTGCAAAAGGACAGTTAGTCTGAACTCACAATGATAAGACAGTGTCATATAGAAATGGGGTATGGAAGTGAACAGCATAGTTAAGCATGTATATATGAAAGTTGGATCCCTGCCTTGTTCCCCCCCTCCCCCCAAAAATGATAAAAAGCAAGAAGAAAACTTTTATAGAGAGAAAACTGCCATTTGCAGGAAACTCGTGCCTAGTGCTTTTGAAAGTCAGGCTAGCTATTTAAAACTCAGTAACAATTTTAGAGTTTAACTTTGGCTAAGTCCGAGTCTGATTTTTGCTTTTGTTGTAGTTTCTGTAGTACAGTTTCTGGTAGTATAGTTTCTGACAAGTTACAAACCGAGGGATTGGAATGGCCATCATTGTTTTTCTTTTTGTTTCTCAACTTGGCTCCCTCAGCTTATAGTTTTAAATTTTTCCCTTCCTGTTTTTCATATGTGAATGCATACTACATATCATTTTGTGCATCATAATTTGTTTGAAGGCATGTGAGGAGAATGAAAAATTAGTATTTTGCTCTTCAATTTTATCCAACTGCTTCACTCTTTGATGGTGTTTCCCTTACTGTTGTTATAGGTCTCCTACTAGTAAATGTTTCTAAGCAACCATTATCATAGAATCATTTAGGTTGGAAAAGACCCTTAAGATCATCGAATCCAACTGTAAACCTAACACTGCCAAGTCCACCACTAAACCATGTCCCTAAGCACCATATCTATGCGTCTTTTAAATACCTCCAGGGATGGTGACTCAACCGCTTCCCTGGGCAGCCTGTTCCAATGCTTGACAACCCTTTCGGTGAAGAAATTTTTCCTAATATCCTATCTAAACCTCCCCTGGCACAACTTGAGACCATTTCCTCTCATCCTATCACTTGTTACTTGGGAAAAGAGACTGACACCCACCTCGCTACAACCTCCTTTCAGGTAGCTGGAGATAAGAGCAATAAGGTCTCCCCTGAGCCTCCTTTTCTCCAGACTAAACAACCTCAGTTCCCTCAGCCGCTCCTCATCAGACTTGTGCTCTAGACCCTTCACCAGCTTCGTTGCTCTTTTTTGGACACGCTCCAGCACCTCAATGTCTTTTTTGTAGCGGGGGACCCAAAACTGAACACAGTATTCAAGGTGCGGCCTCACCAGTGCCGAGTACAGGGGGACGATCACTTCCCTAGTCCTGCTGGCCACACTATTTCTGATACAAGCCAGGGTGCTCTTGGCCTTCTTGGCCACCTGGGCACACTGCTGGCTCATATTCAGCTGGCTGTCGACCAACACCCCCAGGTCCTTTTCCACCGGGCAGCTTTCCAGCCACTCTTCTCCAAGCCTATAGCATTGCATAGGGTTGTTGTGACCCAAGTGCAGGACCCGGCACTTTTAGCCTTGTTGAATCTCATACAATTGGCCTCGGCCCATCGATCCAGCCTGTCCAGATCCCTCTGTAGAGCCTTCCTACCCTCAAGCAGATCAACACTCCCGCCCAACTTGGTGTCATCTGCAAACTTACTGAGGGCATACTCGATCCCCTCATCCAGATCATTGATAAAGATATTAAACAAAACTGGCCCCAATACTGAGCCCTGGGAACACCACTTGTGACCGGCCACCAACTGGATTTAACTCCATTCACCACAACTCTTTGGGCCTGGCCATCCAGCCAGTTTTTTACCCAGCGAAGAGTACACCCATCCAAGCCATGAGCAGCCAGTTTCTCCAGGAGAATGCTGTGGGAAACAGTGTCAAAGGCTTTACTAAAGTCCCGGTAAACAACATCCACAGCCTTTCCCTCATCCACTAAGTGGGTCACCTTGTCATCAAAGGAGGTCAGGTTAGTCAAGCAGGACCTGCCTTTCATAAACCCATGCTGACTGGGCCTGATCACCTGGGTGTCCTGTACATGCCGTGTGATGGCACTCCAGATGATCTGCTCCATAACCTTCCCCAGCACCAAGGTCAGGCTGACAGGCCTGTAGTTTCCTGGATCCTCCTTCTGGCCCTTCTTGTAGATGGGCATCACATTTGCTAACCTCCAGTCAACTGGGACCTCCCCGGTTAGCCAGGACTGCTGATCAATGATGGAAAGTGGCTTGGTGAGCACTTCTGCCAGCTCCCTCAGTACCCTTGGGTGGATCCCATCTGGCCCCATAGACTTGTGTGTGTCTAAGTGGTGTAGCAGGTCACTAATCATTTCCCCTTGGATTATGGGGGCTTCATTCTGCTCCCCTTCCCTGTCTTCCAGCTCAGGGGGCTGGGTATCCCGAGAACAACTAGTCTTGCTATTAAAGACTGAGGCAAAGAATGCATTAAGTACCTCAGCCTTTTCCTCATCCTTTGTCACTCTGTTTCCCCCCACATCCAATAAAGGATGGAGATTCTCCTTCGCCCTCCTTTTGTTGCTAAGGTATTTATAGAAACATTTTTTATTGTCTTTTACGGCAGTAGCCAGATTAAGTTCTAGTTGGGCTTTGGCCCTTCTAATTTTCTCCCTGCATAACCTCACGACTTCCTTGTAGTCCTCCTGAGTTGCCTGCCCCTTCTTCCAAAGGTCATAAACTCTCTTTTTCTTCCTGAGTTCCAATCAAAGCTCTCTGTTCAGCCAGGCCGGTCTTCTTCGTTGGCTCGTCTTTCGGCACATAGGGACGGCCTGCTCCTGCGCCTTTAAGATTTCCTTTTTGAAGGATTTCCAGCCTTCCTGGACTCCTTTGCCCTTCAGGACTGCCTCCCAAGGGATTCTGTCAACCAGTCTCCTGAACAGGCCAAAGTCTGCCCTCCAGAAGTCCAAGGTAGCAGTTCTGCTGACCCCCCTCCTTACTTCTCCAGGAATTGAAAACTCTTATCATTTTGTGATTGCTGTGCCCAAGACGGCCTCCCACCATCACATCACCCACAAGTCCTTCTCTGTTTGCAAACAACAGGTCCAGTGGGGTGCCTTCCCTAGTTGGCTCCCTCACCAGCTGTGTCAGGAAGTTATCTTCCACACACTCCAGGAACCTCCTAGACTGTTTCCTCCCCGCTGTATTGTATTTCCAGCAGACATCTGGTAAGTCAAAGTCCCCCATGAGAACAAGGGCTAGTGATTGTGAGACTTCTCCCAGCTGCTTATAGAATATTTCATCTGCCTCTTCATCCTGGCTGGGTGATCTATAACAGACTCCCACCATGATATCTGCCTTGTTGGCCTTCCCCCTGATTCTTACCCATAAACATTTGACCCTTTCATCACCATCATCAAGCTCTAGACAGTCAAAACACTCCCTAACATACAGGGCTACCTCACCGCCTCTCCTTCCTTGCCTGTCCCTTCTGAAGAGTTTATAGCCATCCATTGCAGCACTCCAGTTGTGCGAGTCATCCCACCATGTTTCCGTGATGGCAACTATGTCATAGTTTTCCAGCTGCACAATGGCTTCCAGCTCATCCTGTTTGTTGCCCATGCTGCATGCATTGGTGTAGATGCACTTCAGTTGGGCTATTGATCCTGCCACCTTTATTGGGGGAGAAGCCCTAATTCCTATGTGACTGTTTTCATTTGCTTCCATGGTTTCTAACACATCAATAACCCTTGCGTCTTTGCTGCTGCATGGATTTCCATCCCCTACCTCCACTGAGATGGCAGATCGAAGGACCTCGCTAGCACACTGTCCCTCAAACATTGGCGTGCCGCCCCCAGGCTTATCTCTAGCGAGCCTGGTTTTGTCCCTTTCCCCCTTCAAATCTAGTTTAAAGCTCTTTCAATGAGCCCTGCTAACTCCTGCGTAAAGATCCTTTTCTCCCTTTGAGACAGGTGTACCCCGTCTGTTGCCAGCAGGCCTGGTGTTGCGTAAACCGACCCATGATCAAAAAACCTAAAATTCTGCCAGTGACACCAGTCACGGAGTCAGGTATTGATCTGCTGGCTCTTCCTGTTTCTTCCCTCATAATTCCCTGCAACTGGAAGGATAGAGGAGAACACTGCTTGTGCTCCTGATCCCTTAACCAGTCATCCCAAGGCCCTGAAGTCTCTCTTGATTGCTCTCGGACTTCTTATTGCAGCTTCATCGCTGCCTACCTGAAAAATCAATAATGGATAATAATCTGAGGGCCGTACCAGGATAGGAAGCTTTCTTATAATAAATACATAATGCCAAGGAATTGGAGAAAACATCCAAAGAGGAATGAATAGTGTCCTTGAATTCTTAATTCCATGGCTCTCTAGGAGGTCATTAAAAGTGTAAGTGTAAAACTGGATGGAATTTATCCAGATACAAGAACTTCATAGAAGACTTCCATCTGTACCTTTTATCCTTAATTCCATTCACATTACACCTCCTTGCTCTAGTTTCAGGAATTGTAGTTTTTCATTTCACATCTACATTTTTCAGTTCACATACTAGTGTGTATATGTTTATTTAAATGTATTTTTAATTGTAAAAATGGTAAGTTTTTACTGATGGCAGTATGGTCACTTTCATTGCATATATGTCAAGAGTTTTACATAAAGGTTAGCCCCTTCTTGGGACAAGACATACCCCAGGGTTACATAGGGAGTACAGTTATAGTAATAAAGGTTATGTTGCTGATAAGTTCTCCTCAAGGCCCCATGATGGTAATACCCCTATATTTTGTCTTTAAAGAAAACTGCTGAGAGGCAATAATTTTTTTTGTATGTGTCCCATTTTCATTAATGCATGGTAATTGATGGAATTGCAGTGACTTGTTGTAACAGTAATGAGTTCTAAACATAAGAATGCACTCCTTTCTAAATAAGTGAGCACTGCTGGGGTTTAAAAGCATACTAAATCAGTTGCTTTAGTATGAATTTATTAGGTTTTTTTCAGCATTAGCTTTAATAGTAGTTATTTACATAAGTGTACATCCCATTAACCGCCATCAGGGCTGGAAAACATGCTGAACTGTTAATATTTTCATATAATTATTGAACATAATGGTTTCATTTGCATTTCTAAACAGTGATGTTTCTGTCAGGCTTGGAAATAGTGTCTTTATGCAGTCCCTATTTCACATTCACATATTTGACATCGTTAAATTTTATGCTAATGTGCTTCCCTAGAACATCATCAGTAGGACAGATGCTTGCGCTTTAATATACAAATCAGAGATGCTTTTCCCTCCCCCCCTCCCCTGAACTGCAAAAGAAATAAAAAAGCATATCTGCACTTTTTAGATATAGTTTGTTTCATTCTAAAGAATCTGTAAGAAATGAAACTTAGCTTTCACCCCTACTAGTCACTTCCAAATGTTGTAACAGATACCTTCTTTATGAAGGGTGGGAGACTATCCTCCACATGAAGGAGGAAGAGTCTTCTAAAATTCAAGATAATGATGTGTTAAAATAAAGATTGTAACCTTTGAGATTGCCTTGTGTAAGGCATGGAGCCTTATATAGCAAGTTGCCTATCTAGGCAGCGGTCCATGGACTGGCTTTCCTGGTAGCAGACCATCGTTGTAGAGAAGGTTCAGGGAGGGAGAAGTTTCAGCTGCTAGACTTGGTGCTTGTCAGCACAAGTGCATTTGGAATTGTACATTGTCAGGTTTTTAGTTTTACATTTAAAATAGATTTTTTTTTTCTTTTGTAATTCTGCAGACAGGCAGAGATATATGAGCCCTCGCTAACTAAGTGGGGATGATGGTTGTATGTTCAGTGTTGCTTTGATTCTTTATATGTATGTAAGAGCTTTGATACTTGGACTGAAGTTAACAGTGGAAGCAGAGCATCAAAAACCTAAGAGATAGTGCCAGTAATTGCATTTCTGAATGTGGAAATGCCAGAATAAAAATAAATAAATAAGTGAAATCACCACCACCAAAATCACACTGCTTTTCTTCCCTTTAAAAATGAAATTAATGTGTCACATCTTGTTCTGTATGAATTTTATCTTAGGATGACTTGCTTACAGTTGTAAGTAGAGTGCCAAAGGTAGAGTAGATAAGTGCAACCTGCAGTATACAGTTGTGGTCACAGGAAAAAGTAAATATCAAGATGTATAGTGTGTTGCTTAAGAGCCAGTCATGACCCGTGTGAATGAGCATGGAAACCCAGCGAATCTCAAGCTCAGTTCTATGCTTTTACTGACTTACCGTATGTGGCATTGGGCAACTCTGCTGTCTTCTCTCCTACTTACCTATTTAAAAATTTGGGGTACTGCTTGCTGGCCTTTGTGTGACATGAAAGGTTAAATGTATGCACGTTGCTTAGTTATGGCATTTCACAGATACCCTCAGCCTACACATAAATGGCATACAAATGTTGTACGTCTCTGAAAATCTTAAATAAAACCAAAAATGTTAAGGTCAAGCAAAAGACTGAGAGAAGTGTCACACAGATTTGTCATTTTCATCGTGTTTTATACATAAAAATAAATTTAAAAAAATGCCTCTCTTGGGCATGTCATAGAAGAAGGTTTGAAGGAGGCACCCAAATGCAAAAGGGTACTTGGACTGAAATGAAAAGGCATATTTTATGCATAAAGGGCCACGTGAGCAAACTGGAGATATACTCTGATAGGTTCTGGGCTTATGGTGTCTTTAATTATAGATGATTAACAATTTGCTAGTTGCTTTGCAGACAAGTATAGAGACAAAAATCCCTGCTGGGAAATGCTTGCAGTCTAAGACCTCATTCTGGTGGTGTGTGTGAATTTCAACAGTAGAGCTATATTTTAAGTCATGAGAAGTAGCAATATTAAAACAACAATTAAAAATTTGCTTTCATTATCTCAGAGAGAACCATTGGCTTTTTAAAATATTTCTGTTACAGTTTTGAGCTTGCAATAGTGCATGCAACCAGTTTATAGGAAACAATTTGGAGCAAGGTGCTTTTTGGTAAACCTTTTACTCAGGATGAAAATAGGACCCACCAAAGTGGGGTAGCAATTGGTGAGATGTGCTAATTTCAGCTGTGAAGTACTGGGAAATTTAAAGAGAGCACCTCTGGCACGCAGAGCAGACTGTTGTACTGCAGAGATTCTGAGCTGACCTCTTGTCAACTTCTCATTTGAATCCTGAAAAGAAGGCTCTAGGTAATTGGCAAGTATCCTTATTTTAATATGTGGCCATAAAAAGGTAAAGTATGATGATTTTTAACATCAGAAGATTAACATTTTACCTTTAAATAAAATATGATTAACTAGTACAGAATTAAAAGTAATAGAACTGAAATATTCAAACTATGACTCTAGTGTCAGATTATGCATCAAGTGTGACAGTTTAAGTACTGAAGTGATTTAAAAATGAGCCAGCTGAAGGATGTATATCCCAAGTATCGAGAATAAAATGGGATAAAACAATCGCGGCTATCAAAACTTTCTCAAACCCTACTGGCTGAAGGAACCAGGAAATCAAAAAGTAGCGTTGTTTACAGTGACTGGGTCTTGCCCGGTGCCAGTGCAGGTGCAGCGAGGGAATACTCCACATGCTGTGACGGCGTCCCACACTAGGATTTTAAGCCTGCCAGATGATGATTATGTTTAAATTTAATTGCCAGGCCAAGACTATTGCTTCTGAATTCATCTACCTCCAGCAAGGTTCAAATATGATTGATCTAGCAATGCGTCTTTTCTTTCAGCGATTTGCAGTTAGCCAGACTTCTTATTATCCCTGTACAGTTTCATTTCTGGTAGATTGGCACATGTTTTGATAAATAAAACCACATATTTGCCATCTGAACTACTTAGTGTTACTGTTTGGAAATCTGAAAATGCCATTGTGAAGGTTTGTCACTTGACTTCTGCATATTTTAAGTCCTTGTTAGTAAAAATGAATATCTGTAAACTCAGCTTGTAATTTGACAGTAAAGTGGCACCTTGCTGTATTCTGAAGTCCTGTAAATGAAGTTTTTGAGTGCAATTTGGGCATTTAGTAATCCTCTTGTAGACGTTGTTTTCAGCAGGTTTGTGCACATTAAGCTATGACACCTTGAAATTGTTTATGAAGCACCAAGAGGAGGAGTGGAATATGGCTCATGTTCCAAAATGCAAAAATAAAAGAAGTGGTAAATAAAATGTATTGTGGTCACAATAACTGGCAGGTCTAATTTTGTTTGCATCCAGGGAACAGGATACTGAAGTAAGAGGATGTTGCTTTCATGTAGTTACTTCAGAGAGTAGAACTTCAGTAATTATGTAAAAATGCAAGCAAAGCACTTAACAGCCTTCATAGTACGTGAATTCTTCCAGTTATACTGCTCAGATGCTTGTGTGGATTTCTTCATATTTCATTATCTTCAGGGAGAACTTTTTGGTTGCTATAAATATTGTTAGCCACATTGATGAAAAATCCTTAGATGCTTTTAAAGATGTTACTCATCATCTCTTAACAGTGCAGAATAAGACTCAAGTGAACACAGCTCTTAACGTCCAGCTGTCACTTCAGGTAACTGGGCAAGTCCTGTGAGGCCTTACTACTCTGTTTCAATGCAAATAACCATATTTAACTTGGCAGTGCTCTTTGCTTTAATCTGCCAATAAATCTACTGAATAAATTTGTCCTATGAATAGAGGGAAATTAAAAATATGTTTCTAATTATCTGCAGAGCAGATATATGGGAGCAAGTAATATGAACTTACCTTCAGGACAGAGTTTGATTGTGGAAAGGATTGCATGGTATTATCTCTGGTAGTGTGACACTAGATTTGGTTGCCCTGAAAAGCCTCTTGGTTTCCCCGGAAAGCCATCTTGGTACACTGCCTTAGGTACATCTGCTGTGATCTCTGGGTATCTCTGCACAACCCGTGAATCCTAGTTGATTTTAATGAACTGTTTATATTGAACTTGTGTCATGTTGGCAAGGTTCATGTTTTATATTACACTCCTTTTTCTGGAAACAGCCACAGGACAGTCCAAAGAATTTAACTACTATATAATTGCATTGTTCTGACTGGACAGTGAATGCATTGGAGATTCTCCTGGCTCATCTGCAGGGGACAGGTGACCATCACGAAGCTTCTGGCTCTCTTGAACAATCCTCATAACATATTTCTGTTCATAAAGCTGTAATTATCTGCCTTGGTTCACTTTTTACTTTTCTCCACTGTGCCATTTTTTTGAAGGATCAGTGTTTTAAAAGATCCTCTAATGTTTTTTCGACACCTTTTAATTTCCAAGCTAGACACAGTCATAGCTAGCTTAAACATGCTTGTTCTTGTGCCAGCGTTTTGCTTAAATAAATCTTCCTTCTATTTAATGTTTACAGAGAAGGGATTAGAGCAATAAACATTCCCTGTCTCAAAGGGAGAAGAGAGGACAAGATGAGAGAAGTTTCTCTTTCACTTGGATGCATGTTGTATGAATGATGGAAACTGCTTGACTTCTGGATTAGAACAGGCTAGAAATTTGGTGAAATAGTACAAAGTGGAGAAGAATTGTATGACTGAAAGGTCAGGGAGCTTAGCAAAGTCACAACAGTAACGTGTACTAATTGGGATTTGTTAGGTTTTTCTTGCATATGGAAGTTGTCTTGATAAAGTTCATTTTTGCAAAGCTACATAGCGACACTTCTGGTTGATATTACGGAAAGTCCCCAAAGGTCAAACTTAAATGCATGTATATGCTACGATTAAAGGTTAGTGCTTTTAAGTAACTGAGGTGACTGAGCAGACAATTTATGGTGTGACTTTAAATGGGCCTCTCGACTTCCACCATGGCAAAGGTGTCTTGTCAATTCTTCTGGTTAGGAATCCTGTTCAGTCTTGCTTTATCATCAGCCAGGGAGAATGTGGGACGCCACTGCAGGTGTTCTTTTGGTAGCTGTTGTCGTGGTTTAACCCCAGTCAGCAACTAAGCACCACGCAGCCGCTTCCCCCTTTCCCCTCCTAGTGCGGTGGGGAGGAGGAAAAGAAAAAAAAACAAAACCAAAAACTTGTGGGTTGAGATAAGAACAGTTTACTAACTAAAGTAAAATATAATACTAACAATAGTAATAATGAAATATAATAATAGTAATGAAAAGGAATATAACAAAAAAGGAAGGGGGGGGAGAAAAAAACCAGTGATGCACAATGCAATTGCTCACCACCCGCTGACCAATGCCCAGTTAGTTCCCGAGCCGCAATCCGTGCCTCCCGGCCAACTCCCCCCTGTTTATATGCTGGGCATGATGTTCTGTGGTATGGAATACCCCTTTGGCTAGTTCAGGTCAGCTGCCCCGGCCATGCTCCCTCCCAGCTTCTTGCACACCTGCTTGCTGGCAGAGCATGGGAAACTGAAAAGTCCTTGGCTTAAGATAAGCGCTACTTAGCAACAACTAAAACATCAGAGTGTTATCAACATCATTCTCACACTAAATCCAAAACACAGCACTGTACCAGCTACTAAGAAGAGAGTTAACTCTCTCCCAGCTGAAACCAGGACAATATCCACCCCTTATTCTATACCATTTACGTTATGCCCAGATCCCACACTTTCCAATACATTTCCAATTAATCACCATCACTTTTCCTGTCTTTTAATATATACACACAGATATCATTCCCACGGTCTATGGGCCATCTCTACCAAATGTCTGTTGAGTTCATTCAGTCCATGACCTTGGGCTCCATCTGTCGTAACAGTCTGTCTGGGCAGGAGTTCGCTCAGTCGGCAGAACAGGATTGGGCTTTGGTGTGATGTGGCAGGCAGGTGACATTGGGCGCAGCAGGAGGATGGTGTGTGGTGTCAGATTGTTGCATGCTGAAGTCAGTCCTGGTTCCATCACTACTGCACTTCACTCAGTTTTTGTCAAAGTTCATTCTTCATTAATCTAAGTAATTCTTACTGTAATACCATTAATATAGCACATAACAATTATAATAATGATGACATACAGTGGCAGGATTATATAGCAATTAACATCATACAATTTAATCTATTGGCTGTTCTCACCTAAAATCAAATCCCCTTGAGGCACACATCGGACTTCCCCATCCTTCCGCATCACCCACCAAGTGCACCCAAGTCCTTAAGCAAAAGCAATCCCACGAATGGGTTTGCCTTTGCCTGAGGCAGGAGTAACCCAGACTGTTTTCCCTAGCATATTTTTTATGTGCACCACAGGAACTTTATCCCCTTCTACAGTACGTAAAAGTTCTGATTGGGCGGGGCCAGCTCGATTGGCAGATCCTCTAGTGTTGACTAACCAGGTGGCCTTTGCTAGATGTGTATCCCAATGTTTGAAGGTCCCACCACCCATTGCTCTCAATGTCGTCTTTAACAATCCATTGTATCGCTCGATTTTCCCAGAGGCTGGTGCATGATAGGGGATGTGATACACCCACTCAATGCCGTGCTCTTTGGCCCAGGTGTCTATGAGATTGTTCCGGAAGTGAGTCCCGTTGTCTGACTCAAATCTTTCTGGGGTACCGTGTCGCCATAAGATTTGCTTTTCAAGGCCCAGGATAGTGTTCCGGGCAGTGGCATGGGGCACGGGATATGTTTCCAGCCAGCCGGTGGTTGCTTCCACCATTGTAAGCACATGGCGCTTACCTTGACAGGTTTGTGGGAGTGTGATATAGTCAATCTGCCAGGCCTCTCCATATTGATATTTCAGCCATCGTCCCCCATACCAAAGAGGCTTTAACCACTTGGCTTGCTTGATTGCAGCGCATGTTTCACATTCATGGATGACCTGTGTGATAGTGTCCATGGTCAGGTCCACCCCTCGATCACGAGCCCCATCTATATGTTGCATCTCTTCCCTGATGGCCTGAGGTGTCATGGGCCCACCGAGCCATAACTAACTCACCCTTATGCTGCCAATCCAGATCCACCTGAGCTACTTCAATTCTAGCAGCCTTGTCTACCTGTTGATTGTTTTGATGTTCCTCAGTGGCCCGGCTCTTGGGTACGTGGGCATCTACATGATGTACTTTCACAACCAGGTTCTCTAGCCGGGCAGCAATATCTTGCCACAGTGTGGCAGCCCAGATGGGTTTACCTCTGCGTTGCCAGTTACTCCGCTTCCATTGCTGCAACCACCCCCACAGAGCATTTGCCACCATCCATGAGTCAGTATAGAGATAAAGTGTTGGCCATTTTCCTCGTTCAGCAATGTCTAAAGCCAGCTGGATGGCTTTCACCTCTGCAAACTGACTCGATTCACCTTCTCCTTCTGCAGTTTCTGCAACTTGTCATATAGGACTCCATACAGCCGCCTTCCACCTCCGATGCTTTCCTACAATGCGACAGGACCCATCAGTGAACAGGGCATATTGCCTCTCATGTTCTGGCAGTTTATTCTACAGTGGGGCCTCTTCAGCACGCATTACCTCCTCCTCTGGCGATATTCCAACATCTTTGCCTTCTGGCCAGTCTGTGATCACCTCCAAAATTCCTGGGCGACTGGGGTTTCCTATTCGACTTCATTGTGTGATCAGTGCAACCCACTTACTCCATGTAGCATCAGTTGCATGATGTGTAGAAGGGACCTTCCCTTTCAACATCCAGCCCAGCACATGCAGTCGGGGTGCTAAGAGGAGCTGTGTTTCAGTACCAACCACTTCTGAAGCAGCTCGAACTCCTTCATATGCTGCTAATATCTCCTTTTCAGTTGGAGTATAGCGGGCCTCAGATCCTCGATATCCCCGACTCCAAAACCCTAGGGGTCGACCTCGGGTCTCCCCTGGTGCTTTCTGCCAGAGACTCCAGGTAGGGCCATTCTCCCCGGCTGTGGTGTAGAGCACATTTTTAACATCTGGTCCTGCCCGGACTGGCCCAAGGGCTACTGCATGAACTATCTCCCGTTTAATCTGTTCAAAGGCTTGTTGTTGCTCAGGGCCCCATTTAAAATCGTTCCTCTTCCGGGTCACTTGATAGAGAGGGCTTACAATCATACTATAATTTGGAATATGCATTCTCCAAAAACCTACAACCCTAAGAAAGCTTGTGTTTCCTGTTTACTAGTTGGTGGAGACATAGCTGCTATTTTGTTGATCACATCCATTGGGATGTGACGACGTCCATCTTGCCGTTTTATTCCTAAAAACTGAATTTCCTGTGCGGGTCCCTTCACCTTACTCTGTTTTATGGCAAAACCAGCTTTCAGAAGGATTTGGATTATTTTCTCCCCTTTCTCAAAAACTTCTGCTGCTGTGTTGCCCCATACGATGATGTCATCAATGTATTGCAGGTGTTCTGGAGCTCCACCTTTTTCCAGTGCATTCTGGATTAGTCCATGGCAAATGGTGGGGCTGTGTTTCCACCCCTGGGGCAGTCGATTCCAGGTGTACTGGACGCCCCTCCAAGTGAAAGCAAACTGTGGCCGGCACTCTGCTGCCAAAGGGATTGAGAAAAATGCATTAGCGATATCGGTTGTGGCATACCACTTGGCTGCCTTTGACTCCAGTTCATATTGAAGTTCTAGCATGTCTGGCACGGCAGCACTCAGCGGTGGTGTGACTTCATTCAGGCCACGATAGTCTACTGTTAGTCTCCATTCTCCATTAGACTTTCGCACTGGCCAAATGGGGCTGTTAAAGGGTGAGCGAGTCCTGCTGATCACTCCTTGGCTCTCCAGTCGATGAATCAGCGTATGGATGGGAATCAGGGAGTCTCGGTTGGTGCGATATTGCCGCTGGTGCACCCTTGTGGTAGCGATTGGCACCTGTTGTTCTTCGACCCTCAGCAACCCCACAACCAAAGGGTCCTCAGAGAGACCGGGCAAGGTGGACAACTGTTCAATTCCCTCTGTCTCCAAGGCAGCTATACCAAAGGCCCACCGGTACCCCTTTGGGTCCTTGAAATACCCTCTCCTGAGATAATCTATGCCAAGGATGCATGGGGCCTCTGGGCCAGTCACAATGGGGTGTTTCTGCCACTCATTCCCAGTTAGGCTTATTTCAGCCTCCAATACAGTTAGCTGTTGGGATCCCCCTGTCACACCAGAGATACAAATAGCTTCTACCCCTTTATAGCTTGATGGCATTAGAGTACACTGTGCACCGGTGTCTACTAGGGCTTTATACTCCTGTGGATCTGATGTGCCAGGCCATCGGATCCACACAGTCCAGTAAACCCGGTTGTCCCTCTCCTCTGCCTGGCTGGAGGCAGGGCCCCTCTAGTCCAGGTCGTAAGATTCTCCACTCACTTGTAAAAACGGATTAGAATTCCTTCTCATAGGATCAGGAGTAAGATCAGCCCTTCCACTTTGTCGGCCACACCGCTCGCAGTGCTCACTGGAGGCTGAAGCAGCAATTTTCCTGGAAGAACCCTCATGTGTGATTGTTTTTCCTTGCAATTCACGTACCCGTGCATCTAGGACCGAGGTAGGTTTTCTATCCCACTTCCTCATATCCTCTCCGTGCTCACATGGGTAAGACCACAGGGTACCCCGTGGTGTATACCTTCTGTCTCCTCTCTCTTGAGTAGAGGGACGCTTATTCCTAAGAGCTGAGATATTGGTCCGTGCAGGTGGGAGGCAGAACTTATCCTCAAATCGCTGGAACTCTTGGGACAGTTTTTCGGCTATTATGTCTGGCAGTTTTTCCACAGCCGCGACGAGGGAGGAGGTGAGACTTTCTTCGTATTGCCGAAGTCAGCGAGCCAATTCATCTACTGTTGGTCCCTCCTCGTCTTTCCAGTCCATTACTGCCAATGAGTTGGAATAGGACAATGGTGCACTCCGTGTAAACTTCCGCCACATGGGTCGTGCACATTGGACTTCATCTGGATCTGTGGGTAACTGCCCATCGTCTGGGTCATAATAAACCATCTCCCGCATGGCTAATTCCCTCAGGTACTGGATACCTCTCTCCATGGTGGTCCACTTGCCTGGCTGACATACAACATCTTCCTTGAAGGGGTACCTTTCCCTCACGCCCGATAGAAGTCGCCTCCAGAGGCTGAGGGCTTGTGTCCCTTTTCCAATCGCCTTGTCAATGCCCCCTTCCCTAGCAAGTGATCCCAATTGCTTGTTTTCCTTACCCTCTAATTCCAGGCTACTAGCCCCATTATCCCAGCATCGGAGCAGCCAGGTGATAATGTGCTCGCCTGGATGACGGCTGAAGTCTTTTCGCATATCTCGCAGCTCACTCGGGGATAGGGATCGGGTGATTACCTCTGGTTCTGCCTCTTCCTCCTGTTCTCGTGATGACCCTGCTTCACCTTCATCCTTCACTAAGCAAGCTGTCTTTTTTGTATATTTCTTCTTCTGTACAGGGGCAACTGATACCAGCATGGGTTGGTTCTCTGGTTCAGCTGCAGTGTCTGTCACAGGTGTTGCAGTAACCGTAGTGCCTGTCGCTGGGGTCGAAGTGGCTGCAGTGCCTGTCATGGGGGCTGGAGGGGCTGCAGTGCCTGTCATGGGGGCTGAAGTGGCTGCAGTGTCTGTCGCTGGGGTCGTAGTTGCTGCAGTGCCTGTCGCTGGGCTGGAGGGGCTGCAGTGGCTGTCATTTTGTTGTCAGATCCAGAGACCTTCGCTTCCCCTTGAGGGTACTGAATAGTGTTGAACAGGGCTCGGTAGGCATGAGCCAGGCCCCAGCACATTGCAGTGATTTGTGTCTCCCTGGAATTGTCGGGGTGACAGCATACTTTTTCCAAATGTTCTACTAGTTTTTCAGGATTCTGCACTTGTTCAAGGGTGAAGTTCCAAAACACTGGAGGTGCCCACCGTCCTAGGCATTTACCCATGCTACCCCACACACCCTGCCACTCATAACTCTCCAGCCTTGGGGCAGATCTCTGGGTGATCCTCTTAAATAGTTGTTTAACCCTGAACAAGACCTGAACCACATTCAGGAACAAGCTAGTTCCTAGCAATAGGACCATGTTAGTTTCAACATTCCAAGGATATTCAAAATTCTCAAACACTACTGGAATTAGCCTGGAGGAGGAGGGGAAGGTGAAGGAAGGTGTCTCCCCCATAGATTGGCTCTCCGAGGAGAAAAGGTAAAGGGTGTAATTATTAAGAGTTTCCGCTAGATAGCTCCCGAAGTATGGAGATAACGGCAATGCTGAGTACAAATACCGGATTAGTCCCACAACCGAGAATTTTATCGTACCATAAACCAGTGTTACATAGTAAAGCAAAGCGAAAACCTTAATCCACCTCACCTTATGGGTGATAAGCAGCAGCACAGGGACTATATACGGCAAGTGAGGTGATACATAACACAACTCTAAGAACGAACGCCACAATTCTAAGAGCCAATAACCCAACATTGTGACCAGCGACTACTAAACTAATACAATACAACAAATAACAAATTCGTTTTAACACGCTCTGGTCAGATCTGTTCTTATCTCAGCCCTTTGTGCCCCACATTGGGCGCCAAAAAGGCTGTCGTGGTTTAACCCCAGTCAGCAACTAAGCACCACACAGCCGCTTCCCCCTTCCCCCTCCCAGTGGGGTGGGGAGGAGGAAAGGAAAAAAAAAAAAACAACCTCGTGGGTTGAGATAAGAACAGTTTACTAACTAAAGTAAAATATAATACTAACAATAGTAATAATGAAATATAATAATAGTAATGAAAAGGAATATAACAAAAAAGGAAGGGGGGGGGAGAAAAAAACCAGTGATGCACAATGCAATTGCTCACCACCCGCTGACCAATGCCCAGTTAGTTCCCGAGCCGCAATCCGTGCCTCCCGGCCAACTCCCCCCTGTTTATATGCTGGGCATGATGTTCTGTGGTATGGAATACCCCTTTGGCTAGTTCAGGTCAGCTGCCCCGGCCATGCTCCCTCCCAGCTTCTTGCACACCTGCTTGCTGGCAGAGCATGGGAAACTGAAAAGTCCTTGGCTTAAGATAAGCGCTACTTAGCAACAACTAAAACATCGGAGTGTTATCAACATTATTCTCACACTAAATCCAAAACCCAGCACTGTACCAGCTACTAAGAAGAGAGTTAACTCTGTCCCAGCCGAAACCAGGACATTGTTCAAGGACATCAAGCTGTTGTGAATGGTTTAAATTTGGAGAGAAAAAGCAGCATGTAGCTGGATTTGCGTTAGCTGCGTAGCTACTGGTGTCTCAAATCTGTTAATGATGCTGCCCACAACAAAGTCAGGATTTACTCCCCAGCATCATGAATTTTTGCTTTTAAATACCACTACTAAAGTAGTCAGAAGTTTGGGATCTTGATCTGCAACAGATTTGTATTTTATGTAACGCATCTAGCGAGTCACATATTTGCTTTTCACATTGTGAGTTTTCTTCTCTGTGCGTGAGGAAATAAACATGTGGCTGAAATCATTCTGAAAGAAAATACAGGAAAATTGGCTATTAATTCAGAGTTGCTAAATGCTGTCCTTGGGTGTTTAGTTGGGCTTGGTCTTTGTCTACATCTACCCCTCTTGGGGATGATTTGCAGCCCTTTTCTATTGGCATGTCTGTTTCTCTTTGTAGACACTAAAATAGATTCTTAGCTAATATTTAATAAAAAACATATGAAAGGAAAGTTCTGCAATTTATATCTTATTGAAAGAGTCATTATTTGCTGCTGCTGCTTGAAAATAGATAAAGTATGGGTAACTCTTGCATTGCAGAAGCTTTGCTTTGTAGTTCACAGTTTTGACATAAAATTATTGTGAGCATGCTGAATCAATGGTATTTTGTCTCCAGTAAATCTTTTGGCCTCAGGAGCAACCCAAAATGTGTTTGTGAGCTGTAATAAAGGGTGGTTCATTCTCTTCTCCTGCATTACTTAAGGTGGTGTTCTACTTTCTTTTTCTTTCAATGTCAAGAATTTTATTTTAATAGGACTTGTGAAATCTGGAGACTTATGGAAGATTAGTAAATCTGCCAGAAGTTTATATTTATAACACTCATGAAGAATATATGAGATTATACGTAAAGTTAAACTCTTCTTCACTCTTTGGATCTGCTTGCTAGATGATGTGAAACTTCATTCCCTAGGAAAGGGGTTTTCTGTTCAGGAAGACAGTATGGTCTCTGAATTTTCCTGGAAGATAATTAGTGTAACTGTCTTTGAAGTGTGTTGCCTAATGTGGATCTATATTTGTGCTAGATGTATTTGCTATAGGTTGATTCAGTAAGGCAAATGTGTAAATCACTATATTTGTGTCACATATATATTTTGTATATTTTGGAATTTAACATCTAGTTTATTAAAGTTGGCTGCTTGTCATTGGAGTGAAGAAGGTTTTTAGTCAGGAGAAGTATGGGTGTAGGAGGGGGCAGGAAATTTCAAGACTTTTTTGAAGCCACATAATGGCTTTTCTTGTCACCTCTTTTAGTGAAGCCTACAGGAGGAGTTCTGCACAAGACTTCCTAGAGTTTCTTTGGGCAACTGCATGGATGAGGATAAGCAGTCCTCTCCCTTGCAGACTGCAGTTATGCTGTTATATCACATGAAGAGAACTAGAGGTGACCTCTTGGAGTTTCTACTCCAGACATTCTGTCAACATCATGCCTCTGGATGTATATCTTTGGGACTTTCTGATATCTCTGCTAAATAATAAATATAACCCATGACCCATTTACTGTCTCTGCAGTCTAAGCTGTGCTGAACTCATTGGAGAGATGTGTTGGAGCCTGATTTGCTCATTCCTCCCCTTTGCCCTTGGTACTGTTTGCCTTGCCTACCTTGATCCCAGCCATGTCTATGATCTAGCACTATGGATGGGCCTGCAGTCGATGTGTTCAGAGAACGCCTTTTGTGTCTGTAATGCAGAGATGTCCAGAAGCAGTGCAGTAACCAGTCACAACACAAATCATGAGTGCAGCACATGGAATCATTCTTCTCTATTGAGGAGACTCACCTATAAATCGATGTGAATACACACAGTATTTCATCTTTCCTGCTCGTCTCCCACTTTTTGTCGATCGTGTAGTGTTGAATATGCAAAGAATTGAGAAACTATGAGTTAGTACTAGTCTATTAGTATTAGATATATTTCCCCTAGAATTTGTTAAAGTTTTTTATTCCCCTTTGGGATTTGGGTTCTTGGATCTCAATTTTATCTCAAGCAGAGTGAGGCTTCTAGAGTTTGTCTGGATTTGTGGCTAACAGGCAGTAGTTCTTCCATGCTTGCAATGTTTCAAGTTGGAACTATCATCATCAAAACAGGTTTGGTTTTTTTTTTAAAGGGCTATGAACATAAGAGTTTCATGTTTACAAAGCCAATTTGAGAATCGCTTGTAATATCAAGCCTAGTGCCAAGATAAGTCTATGATAACAGGAGAGTAATTCACTCTAATATTTTCATACGTTAAACTGCATTGGATGCACATTAATAAAACAGGTACGTAGAGAGGATGGTGTCACACTGCAAGATGTTTGGTTGTTTTCATTGGCCTGACAGAACTCCAGTACAAAAGGTACAGAGTGCGGACAGACTCTGTAATGAACTTGCATACCAAATCATCTGTCAGAACCCTAGTCAGCTGGGAACAGACTTACTGACAGACATGAGACTCCTAGTATAACCATGTGGTGCTTTATCTTTTATTTAAAACTCAGTTGGCTCCTTGTTCTGTAAGTTTAATAGAGATGTAGTCTCCATTGCCACAATGTCAATTTTGCTATAGTTTTATCATGCAGAATGTTGAATGCTGTATGCTTTGCTCTGTGAAAAGGATGCATTAGGAGTCTTGGAAAACTCAGCAATGCTAGAAAACAAATTTTGATTGAGATTCATTTACAGAAGGAGTTTCCCACAATTTTTATGGTCTTGAACCAACAATGTTTTGGTGAAATAAACTGTTATATGCAAAAATTATAACAGAATTTATAGTGGTTAGACAGTCAGTCTCAGAGCAGTGCTAGGAAATTGCTGTTAATTGATCCTAACATAGTATTATGATGGATCTTGAGTAGAAAAGAAAACAACTTCTAGTATCTCTTAGATTGTATTCTTTGACTTTCAGTCATTTCATGGATCGGGAATAGAAAACTGTTCTGTTAGGCTTTTTGCTTATGTAGTATTACTTCTTGAGCAACCAATGAAAATAAAATAAAGGCAAGCAAGCAACTATTTTTTTTTTTTCTTAGATCTGGTCAAAATTTTAAATTTCTATTTTGCAAGGATTGTTAATACATTGAAATTCAATTTTGTTCCACTGAAATGTATTTCAAACAAATTAGAAGACTTTTGTGATGGCATTTTTTGTTTTTATGTTCTCTCATGACATGGTGAGAGATGTATGTTGTGATCCTGCTATCCTGATGATCATATTCTGACATAATGGAAGTGATATATTAATTTTTTTAAAAAGTGTGTCAGTCTTTCGTTGCAACATACGTGGTATGTCAATACTGAATGTCAGTCATCCTTTTAGACTTTCAGCTACTTCCATATCATTATGACTTTTTTATAATGAGCAAAACATGACAATTTCTGTATGTGATGATACAAAATCTAAGCCAGCAAGCAACTGAACACCTGATGCAAAATGAAAATATCCTCCTCTTTGAAATAGAGAGGATTTTCTTAAGTTTCAGCAAGTTGTTTTTTCTTTTTCTGGTGGAAAAGTGGTTTTGAAAAAAGCTTGGTTTTTCTATCTATATACTACAGCATAGGTTAGAAAAACAGACCTCAAAAAGATCTTTAGGCATCCTGTTCTTTCCCAACAGAGGATGGGACACAGCCTGCCTTTCTCTCTGGCTTCTAGTTCTTTGCCCAGATAACCTGAATTTGAAGTTCAGATTTTCATTCCAATTTGGAGGCTTTGCCATAGCTGTAAGCCTTTCTCTAGGCTAGGAATTTGAATTGTTTCTCACTCAACAAATTAAGCTCTGCAGTGTCCGCTGCTGATAAGCCTTCCAAGCTGTCACAGGTTTGCTCTGTCCTCACTTGTGCATTGTGAAAGGCATTGCAGTTTGGGTACCCATCCCACAGTTTTCTGGCAGAGTTCTTAGAAATGGTGAAGTTGGGCAGATTTCAAAGGGCCATGAGTATATTGTGGGGAAAGTGGTGGGCAGACTGTTTTGATCAGCATGCACTACAATGCCAGTAAACCTTTAACTTAGCTGGCATTAATGCAGCCTGACTGAAATAGCATTTAGAGTTAATGAAACTAGTTTTAACAGTATTTGCAATGCTTTCTGTGTGTGAACGTGTGACATTTTACAAGTACATTGCAAAGACTAAATTGATTCTTGGAAGAATACATTTCTCTAGTCCAGACAAGACCTAATAGATCTTTTTCCTAGATAGCAGACTTAACTTTTTCTTAATTTTCTCTCTTGATTAAAATCCTGAATGGGATGAGGTTTCTACTAAATGTCTACTCAAAACAAGCTTAGAGAAAATGGAATGTCAGCCTTAAAAATGTCACTTTAATATGGTTTGACATGATAAGGTCCTAAAAGTCTCCTAACGATATATGTGCAAGTATGGAGTATGTATGCTTGCTGTATTTGGAATCAGTGTGTGCAGGAATGTATATTCACAAAATATTGATGACGCTATGCTGGGGAGAGTGCTTGGAATAAGGAGCACTGGCAAAGAAAAGGAGAACTGACTGGCAAACCCAAGATACAGAGGTGGATGAAAGGCAACTGAATATTCAATATGGAAGGTTAAAAAAAAAAGTATCAGACTGCTGGGACAAAGGAGTATATCCCAACAATTTGCTTATTGATATTTAGATTTTATAAGTGAAATAGTGCAATTCTAAAAGATATTTATGCTTTTAGGTGTGAAATGGAAACAATTTCCTTTGTGTGTTGAATTCCATGAATTTATGAGTACATCAGAAGTCTTATTTAACAATTAGTGTCTGGAAAATCAAGGAAAGGCACATGTCATGCATGTGCCACATATTTAAATCACACTTTAAAAAAGCCATCTGTTCAACACTTCATTTTTAGGGCGTTCTTTATTCTGCAGAGAAGTGTACCCATTAATAAGGAGGGTTCAAAACCAACTTGTGTACCTATTAGGCATGGTGTTAATTTTATTTTTTTATATATATATGTGCGCGTGTGTGTATATTACCAGTTGCCTGAATTTTCAAAACACTAACAATTTAACATAAGCTCCTGAGGGTGACATTTTGCAGCTAGTAAGCAAGCTAGAGTCTGGACAAAGACAATAGAGCTTCACATTGAGCTGTGGATAGTAGCCACTCATAAAACTTAAAATTTTTATTTGTGATTGTTTTTCTGCTCTTATATAATTTGAAATTGGGTAACAATTCTTTGGAATAACCTATTACCTCTTTTATGTGTTTTAATAATACAAGTTTTTGCAATATTGTCTTACAGTTTTTGAATTTTTTTGTTTGTTTGTTTCAGAGCAGGCACATTACAGTTATATTTTGCTTATCTGAAACTGTTACCTAAAACAAGATTATGGCAACCACTTAATATGTGTTTAACGGTGGTGGGCAAATTCCCCAGAACATCTAAACTTGTTTAATATCCCCTTGCAGTGTTTGGACAATGGACTGATGTTATTAGAAACTATGAATCAAAGTTAAATTGAGGGTATAAATCATGTTTAAACCACAGAACAAAATCATCTTGATGTGAAAGTGCAAGTAAGTAAAGGAAACCATAGGATAAAATAATTGCAGATTCTTGATTAAAATAGGTGCAGACTTGTTAAATCTTTCATGATGAATGTGGGGCTTGCACAGATGATGCCTACCATATGTTTCCCCACAGTTAAAGGTACCTCTTTTGTATGTGCACCGCATTGAACTCCATGTTCTGAATGCATCTGGTCGGCAGCTTGGCAGTTAGCTGAACCAGCATGTAGGGTCCTCTGCTCTTGCTTCAGACCTGAAAGAGAGGTAGAGATACTAGGGATGGTCAAAGTATTCCTACCAGCAGGTGAACTCTCTAGATGCAGTCTAGTGCTGTGGCCCCTTCTGCTAGTGTATGATCTCCTCTGGTGCTGTCTTTCCTACCAGAAGACACTTGAGAGGATGGTATGGATAGGTTGTAGGGGTTTGCAGGAGCAGCAGTCACTTCTGTTTGTTAGATCAAGAGGCAAAAAGGGTTTAATGAAATTAAACTTATGCTACTAAGACTTCTGTGAATTTGATCAGTGGAGCTTAGGTTAGAAGAACAGAAATAATTCTTCCTCAAGGCTTAGAAATTTCCATGTTTGCTTTCCTTCCAAGGTAGAGTAGATGATGTGGAAGCATTTCTGAATGAGCCCAAAGTTTGCTTTTCCTGAAACATGCTTTTTGTGTTTTCTGCAGCTGTGGAATATTTTTGTTTTCTGTTGGCTACTAATAAGCGAGGTCTGAGTTCCTGCTTATACCAGACTCTGAGTCTTTATTTTTAGTGTTCCACTGTCTTGTTTGAGACAGTGTTTTGGTAAGAGTTGGTTTGAACCTAGCTAGACTTGAAAATGTGCACATATTTGAATGTGCGCAGGTACGTGTTCAAATACTTAGCTACCAGTCCCAGAGCAGCAGGATATGCGTATCTCTGCATCCTCTTGGATATATCTATCTCTGCATCCAGTTATGGATGCCCAAAGTAGATGCATGTTGGTGTAATGAAGATTTTTCTGAACAGCACAGGCCAGGTCCAAACTTACCAATTTGTTGTATCTGACTGCCACTAAACAGTGTGGGAAATGTTTAATGCAAAAGCATGGGAGTCTGCCTGGTAAAATATTAAATCCAAGAAGTGCAAGGAAGAGCAATGAGAAATTTAAGATAAGGATGCTAAGTGTAATTCAAAGCCAAACATCTCTTAAAACAATAAAACTTCCCTCACACAATCTATATGTTATTGGATTTTGTGATTTCCAGTTGAACTCTTGATGCATGTGTGCTGACCTCTATGCAGAATCTTTTCAGTGATCCATATTGTTATCACTGCGTTGATTTAAAAATCTTAACTCTCTGCACACTCTGAGCAACTGGATGGTAAACAAGCCTTGTTACTTATCTTTACCTTAGACTTTATATGCAAAATTTAATACCTTATTCATATAAGGTCTGACCTTTTCTACAGTTGCAAACAAGCCTCAAAATAAACCTTGAATTATTAAACTACCCTTTATGTGAATGTAATGCAGTTCTCATACTATTTTATATTTCTCTAGCTTCCATTCCTGTCTTACAGAAATGCATCCAAATGGCAAATCTATCCTTCATAAGCAAAGTAGCTTTATCTTTTCTTAATTAGGTGAAAAATTCAGAGTCTAAAGCTTTTGTTTGAACAGAACTGAGATCCTGTAATAAACATTATGGGCATAGAAAAAACTTCCATTCACTTGTTAATAGGCATATAAGGATCTGTTTCAAGTCATGTTACAGGACTACTGCTATAATAAAAATTGGGGGTTGTCTTCTAAAATAACATCATCAATCTTGTGACAGAAGCTGTCGTGGTTTAACCCCAGCCAGCAACTAAGCACCACGCAGCCGCTTCCCCCTCCCCCCTCCCAGTGGGGTGAGGAGGAGGAAAGGAAAGGAAAAAAGTAAAACTCGTGGGTTGAGATAAGAACAGTTTACTAACTAAAGTAAAATATAATACTAACAATAGTAATAATGAAATATAATAATAATAGTAGTAATGAAAAGGAATATAACAAAAAAAGGAAGGGGGGAAGGAAAAAAAAACCAGTGATGCACAATGCAATTGCTCACCACCCGCTGACCGATGCCAGAGCCGCGATCCGCGCCTCCCGGCCAACTCTCCCCAGTTTATATACTGGAAATTTGGGGATCGAACCCACGAGCTTTTTGCGTTATTAGCACCACGCTCTAACCAACTGAGCTAACCACTGGGCATGACGTTCCATGGTATGGAATATCCCTTTGGCTAGTTCAGGTCAGCTGCCCCGGCTCTGCTCCCTCCCAGCTTCTTGCACACCTGCTTGCTGGCAGAGCATGGGAAACTGAAAAGTCCTTGGCTTAAGATAAGCGCTACTTAGCAACAACTAAAACATCAGAGTGTTATCAACAGTATTCCCACACTAAATCCAAAACCCAGCACTGTACCAGCTACTAAGAAGAAAATTAACTCTATCCCAGCCAAAACCAGGACAGCAGGTCAAATTGATTTATTTTTTACTATCACTTTTTTTGTGATCTGGATAAGCATGCATAAACATGAAATTGTGGATATTAAACTGTACCTAGCATTTTATGTTCTTTCCCATGCGACGTCTTCCTTTTTCAGAGGATGAACAATAAAAACAACCAGATGCATAACTTTATTTTCTGGACATAGTCAGCACTATGCAATTTAGCTTCTGAATATAGAAACTTTGGTAATTCTAAGAATTGTTCAGGTTCTAATAATGTTGTATAGAACTCTACATGAACTGGGAAATTGTGTGTGTTAAATGCAAAATTACACCTAATTTTTTGAGGAAGAGGGATAGTGTTGTTGAGGAGATGGGAAATCTAAGGGGTTTTTTGTAGTTTGCAGTCAATGAAAAAAGTACGAAACTTTGATTTGTATACATCGTGGTTTTTCCCTTCAGTGATTATAAAATTAGAATGGTGATGTGTATGTGTGTCTCTATACAAATGTTTCATGCTTTATGAGAACATACAGGGTTACTGAATTAAAATAATGTAGTTGATACTTCATTGAATGGTCGGCTTCTTTTGAAATATAATTAGGAGATGTAGTAACTTCCATTTTGTGTGTGCAAACAGAAAATGTGTATATGGAGCCAATGGGTATGTATCTGTACTAAACTCTATATACTGTCTTTACTCAACCTTTCGACTGTATTTGAATCATCTCCTAACTTCTACTTTCTTGTAACTAATTTACATAATGCTGCTGCTCACTTAAAATCAGCTCATTCTAAGGACTGATATAATGTGTTGTGCTAATCTAGGTCCTTTCGTTCAAGAAGATCAGAGTGGTTTGCAAATGCTCATAATTCTGTCCTCATCCTGTGAGTTAAAATGTATTGCTGCCATCTCATCTTCATAAAAATGAAGAAAATGAAGTAGAAATTTAAGAATTTGTTCAACGTATTAAAGGAAGGCTGTAGCAGAACTATGTTTAAAACTCTGATATCTTTATTCTGGCACTTGTGTTTTCCTTTGTTTTTTGTCTACTTTCTGAGCTTGCACAATAAGGACTCTGGGCAAAAACTGCCCTTACTGAAGGCAAAAGAACTAGGACTTCATTTAAAAACATTGGAAGATGAGTTTTATTGCCAATTAGGGCAACCTGCAGTAGTCTGTAAAAAAAAAACAAAACCAAACCCTTTTGCTCACAAAAAGAGTGAACTTCAGATTCCCCATTCCGTATTTTTTCCAAGTCCCTAAGTTCTAAAGATGCTTTGGTTGTATTAAACCTGCTTGTGTCAAACCAGATCTTTTTGCTACTTGCAAGAACCTATCTGACAAAGGTTCTTGCAAGAAAGTTACTGCTGCTTTTGTCTTCCTATATTTTCATTTCAGACTCAGCCTTAATCTCCTTGTGGAACACTTAAGCATTTTCTGTTTGTCTGCACATGGACATTAATTCCTTAGACAGCTTTAGAGATTCTACAAAATCAAATGGTGAAAATTGAAGCAGTGTCTTTTGCCATTTCCATGTTAAGTATCTGTTTGGATGTGTGGATGCTGATATTTTATCTTGTTCTTGAACAACTTTATATTGCAAACTTGATTTGTTATCTAGCTGAGATACAGTAAGTGCAATATGGTATCTGTCACCTTTGGCAACATGGCCTTTCTGAGTAGGTGTAGGAATTTACATCAGAGAAAATGTCTTAATACCTGTATGTTGAAACTTTCCTTTCCCAGGAGGAAAGTCATTTTAAAGCACAGAGGAAGCTGAGGGACATCTTTTCTGGTTTCTGTCTAGCGATCCTTGGTAACTTTCCTTAAATGAAGTTACTTCAGAGTGTCCAAGAGCATGTCTGCAAGAGTCAGCCTTCTTTTTGCTTTAATCATTACATTTTTGTTCCCTCTGTTAAGAGGTGTTTTTTGTTGATTGGTTGCAGTCTGTGTTATGAAGCTGCGTACAAGCTGTGTCCAAAGACTTTCTTGGAACGGTATAGCTGTCCTTAAACTTTTGATCAATTAAGAAAAAACCTAGTTTTATCTTGCCTTTTTTTTTTTTTTTTTTTGCTTTTAGAAAGGTGGTATTCCTAACACTGTAGGAAAATTATCTATGTAAAATGATTGGCTTGTTGCTAATGATTATGGCTGCTCTATTGAGTTGCCCCTCCACCTTCCATCTTTCAAATATTTGGAGTATGCTTTTGTAATTTTTCTTTGTATATACAATTTTGTGTTCTTGCAATGATTAAGAAGCATTGCTTCCTTCCCTTCTGCCAAGGGAAGGAAAGAAAAGACTTGCGTACCAGCAGAGGGGTTTATGACCCAGCCTGCTTGGTTGGTGGGAGGTGCACAGATTTCTGTTCGAGCTGTAATTATGTAGTGGGAGAATTGACCAAGTGGATAATGCTAGGGCACTTTTCCTTACTTACCTTTCAGAGGGGAACTACCATTGGCAGGCAGATTTGGGTGAGATCCAGGCCTAACAGAAGACCTAAAATTGTAGAGGTCTAATGAAGCACTTCTAAAATGCTAAAGTCCCAGTTTGGCAGATGGAGAGATGTAGTGGTTTTGGGGTATGTAGACAGTGAAAGGTATGAAAAATGTGAATTATCTTTTAAAACTGGAAGCAAATTCTCAGCAGGATTTCTTCACAATATCAAAACTTAAGAATGATTAAGTTGGCCTGGCCCTCACATGAGTAGGCAGCCAGTTGTGGATAAAGAGTGATCTGAACAATAGTGCTCTTTCCTTGACATCAGGGAAGGGCCGCCTTTTCTTCTGGTTGTTAAAGCTTGTTTGTATGGAGAATGCAAATGAATTCCTCTTTGTGTTTGCTTAAGCCCATGAGGATGAAATTTCTGGCACAGAATTGGAGCTTTTGGGGATGTTTTAGAGTTCAAATGAAAATATGCCTGAGTTCTTTTGTTAGCAGTTCATCTGTGCAAATGCTGGGGACAATGACATCCAACAGACTCAAGTAATGGCATCCCTGTGTTTTTTAATGCCAAAGCTGTATCTAGCTGCTGAAGACTTTGGAGTTGCTAAAGTCACAACCAATCTTGTTTTGGAAGGAGGAGTGACACCTGAATATGCATAGAGTGAAAATGGTGAGGATGAAAGGGTATTCTCTGAACAGTGAGAGGTGCAGGAGAGTAGACAGTGACTGTGCCCTCAGCCTTTCTGTGTAGGTTATTCTTATAGAAACTGTAAAGCACCAGAAGTGAGAGATTACTTGGGGCGAAAAATGCTCCTGTTGCCCTGGTTAAAAGTATAGTTCTTTCCCCAAAAGTATCATCGACACTGGTTGAACAAGAATGCTGTGTTGTATGCTAGAGGCAGGATGTTCTGTTCAAAGGAGATGCTTTTTTTGTTTTAAGTAGTCAGTTATGCTGAAATCTTAGTTTTGAGGATAATATAGGAAGATCTAAGCTATCTTGTGGTAGATGTTGAGAATAAGCACCATCTGTGGGGTATCTTATCCCTCTCTTAAAAAGACATTCCATACTTTCCAACCTTGCCTTCCCTTTGCAGATGGCCGTTAAGAAAATAAGTGAAGGTAGGATATTTAATAAATGTTCCTCCTATAATTTTCAAGGCAGTTCTTTATCAGAGAATGATCTTTAGCATTCTTTGTCTCATAATGGAAGTTAAAGATGACAGTCATAGTTTAGGACCTTCTCGTGAACTCCAGCCTGTCATACTTTCATTTGCATCCATCCATACTTTGAGCCAAATCTCAATTATTTACTGAAGCCTTATTTCCCATATTGTGTGTCCTGATCTCTGAATATGGCAGATTCTTTTCAGAATGAACAGCTTCAATGTTTTTGCTTTGGATGATGATATCTTTTAGAAAAGCAAAAAGAAAGTTCTGCTGCTCTTCCCGCCCCAAAGGTGGGTCCTGTGTGTACTTCACTCAAAGATACTGTCTTCAGACAGAGTTTAGCTTTCTATTTGTGCTGGTTTTGACTGGGATAGAGTTAATTTTTTCCATAGTAGCTTGTATGGGACTATGTTTTGGATTTGTGCTGAAAACAGTGTTGATAATACAGGGATGTTTTCGTTACTGCTGAGCAGTGCTTACACAGAGTCAAGGCCTTTTCTGCTTCTCACCCCACCCTGCCAATGAGTAGGTTGGGAGTGCACAAGAAGTTGTTGGGAGGGGACAGAGCCGGGACAGCTGACCCCAACTGACCAAAGGGATATTCCATACCATACGACATCATGCTCAGCAATATAAAGCTGGGGGAAGAAGAAGGAAGGGGGGACATTCGGAGTTATGACGTTTTGTCTTCCCAAGTAACCATTATGCGTGATGGAGCCCTGCTTTCCCGGAGATGGCTGAACACCTGCCTGCCGATGGGAAGTAGTGAATGAATTCCTTGTTTTGCTTTGCTTGTGCGCGTGGCTTTTGCTTTCCTTATTAAACTGTCTTTATCTCAACCCACGAGTTTTCTCACTTTTACTCTTCCGATTCTCTCCCCCATCCCACCAGGGGGGATTGAGCGAGCAGCTGTGTGGTGCTTAGTTGCCGGCAGGTGTTAAACCACGACAGTCCTTTTTGGCACCCAACGTGGGGCTTGAAGGGTTCGAGATAACGACAGATTTGATTGGAATGTGCTAGATCGAATTTATAGCTGTTATTGCTGTTTAGCTATTGACAGGCTTCTGTGCTTGACATGGGGCTTGCTTGCCTTACTGTATATTAGAGTGTAGTGCTCGTTAGTGGCTCCTTTTTGCTTTTGCTGATTGCTGTACTGCTTATCATCTTACTCTACTGTGCCTGGGAACATTTTGATAACAGCAATGGCGATGCGCCTGGGCTGGCAGATGGCCAGGGCATCACTGCTGTTTCTGTGCTGCTGTACTGGACAGGCTGGAACTCCAGTGTGAACTCAAGTCAACGGGACTGTGACCTGTGGATGAGTCCACGCAGGAGCAGGATGCCCCGAAGCGTCTGTGGCCATAGATAAATCCATGCCAAAGCAGGTACATCTCGAAGCATCTGTGGCCATGGTTATGTCCATGCTGTAGCAGATATACCTCTGAAGGGATTGTGGCCCAAGGATAAGTCCACACTGGAGAAGGTACACCTCGAAGCGTCTGTGGCTGTGGATAAGTCCATGCTGCAGCAGGTACACCTTGAAGCATCAGTGGCTGTGCATGAGGTCATGCTGGAGCACCTCAAAGCATGTGGCCATGGATAAGCCCACGACACTATTGCGGTAATCCCAACAAGGATGTGTAAGGCTTTCTTTTGTGGGTGTCTTGTCAGCCACACTTAGTTAAGATTATCCATGTCTTTCTACATCAAATAATACAAACATTACCTCCATGAAACATTACCCTTATGAAACTGAGTTACTCTTTTAAGAAACAAGAGAGTATAAGTAGATAATAATATGGTAGTATTAAATTTGGAAAAATACAGACTAATACAGTTGGGAAAAATAATCCAAGTTGTATAGTATATATGCATTAATGGTATCAAAAGCGTTAGATGCTTCAGACTGGTAAGAACCCTGAAGGGCTTAGAATTTAAATAGGTACTGGAGATGAAATTTGGGGGCTGAAATGTGACAAAATACCCCAAACTGGGTAATGATGTTTATGATAGATCTTGTTAGTTCTGCATTTGAATGAATACCTCCGGTGATGCTTATCTTCCTGGCTAAGTTAAGTGTTGCAGGATTCTCGGGGGAAATCTGTATTTTAGGAAGAACTTGAAATGAGATGACTGTGCTTTAAAAAAAATCAGCTGAGAGATGTGATTAACAGAATGCATGAAGATACTCAGTTGAAATGGAGTGCAACTTATAAAGAAGTAATACTGGAATATGTGGGATACATTAGTCATTAATCTTGGTTATTGACTAAGCTGAGAATGTGCAATGTGTTATTGCAGGAAAGAGCAGATATTTGGGGCATCTAAGGAAGAACCCTGTTTGTGGAGTGAGAAGGTAGTCCTCTCTGGAAAAGAGACATCTGGAAAAGGCTCTTCATTTTTATAGCCCTGAAGTTCACATTTGTGGTGCACAAACAGATAAAATAAACAAGCAGAGGAAAAGGGTAGAGAGGAGATGGACTCACAAAAACAATAGGACAAGTAGGTGTTTTTATCCTGTCAGGATAGCAATTACAGCTCTATGGGCTGTTGTTGGTTTGCAATTTACTGTATGCATTGAGGGAGAAGAGAATTTCTGATCTTTATAATTTAGAATCATGATGGTGATTAGCCACAGAAGAAATCAATACGTTTCATGTTCAAATTGAGTTTACCAACTTGATTATTACACCCCCTACTTGAGATTTATTTTGAAAGCCAATTGGAATATTCTGCTAGAGCACTGCTTGCTGCTTATTGTAGCAATGTGAGCTATATTGAGCATGGCACACTGGAGATCTCTGATCTACTGCCTTGTTTCATCTGAAATTTAATTCAAAGTACTGATGTTTTACTTCTGCAGTCTTATATTTTCTGGTTCAAATGTGACTTGCTTGGAACTGTATTTCTGCTTTTGTGTTAATTGTGTGTATTATTTACAGTGTTTTACAAGTACATTTGCTGTCCAAAGATCTTGCAAATCAAGATAATTAAAAATGGCAACTTAATAGATGAGATTGTAGAGTAACTGTTAATGAAGAGGGCACGCTGATGTTAATTTCGATGCAGAATGTCTTTGAAAGCAGATGTAGGTTCTCTTTGAAGTCCAAAGAGCAATGGGAGTAAAGGCTGAAAACAATGTGGATAGCAAGGTAGAGAAGCAAAACACTGAAGTGATAGGAAGAGGTAGAGAAGCCAAGAAGTGACAGCTGAGACACAGACACAATCAAGACTGAGCATTAGATCGAACTAAGGTAATGGATTCCTTTAGATGACTTAATTCAGGATAGGGTTGGGGTATCTTCTTCAGAGAAGATACAAACTTCAGCAGTTGTCTTTATGATCGTGATGAGGAGAGAAACAAGGTGGAGAGCTTACTGCAAAGCTTACATTCAAGTGTAAATTATTTGGAGCAAGTATGATCTTTCCATTTTGTGTCTGAATTTCTAAGGCAGTAGGTACTTAGGTGGAGTGATACAGGCAGTGAACAGTGATAAAAATTTACTTGATTCTGACTCTCTAGTAAAAGAGTGGTAGAAATCTGAGTTTAGTGATTGTGACCAAAAAATGGTGGTGAAAACAGTTGCATCAAACTGACGTACCCTATGGAGTAAAACACTCAATAACAAGACCGTAGTGGTACAGGGTCCCCAAGAGTTACAGAAATGGGAGAACAATTGTTTGTCTTGTGGTTCCAATTAAAAACTTACAAATTGAAGAGGACATTACAGATTTAAAACAATGGAAAACATACCTGCAGTATTTAAATTACTTAGAAAAATCTGCATGTGCTTAACTGTATGGAAGGAAGGACTTTGTAAAAGAAATAAGCCTGGCATAAATCATCTTATTTGTATTTTTTGAAGCTGGAGCTAAATCACAGGATCTTAATTTTTATTATTTTTTATTTATTTTTTTATTCAAACTGCTTCAGACTTGCCAAGCCCTTTCACTTAAAATTGCAGTAAAGAATAGTTGAAACTTAAAAGTGATAGTTGCTTGGAGCCAAGCTTCGAAGAGGATTTTGTCCTTCAAAGCTTTGTCATTCCTTGACAGTCTTTGTGGCACCACCGCTGTAAAACTGACTGCATCAATAAGTTTTAAAATTTGATACTTCAGCTATGGTATAGTTCTTACTACTTTCTTCTTCTGACTTTTGTTCTAAAGTGTTACTCTGTTGGCCAAAAGGATTTTTAAGCAACTATCTTATAACTATGTTGTATTTGACATGAAAAGGCACTGTGCAGAAAGTGGGAAGTTGTATCTAAGCATCATCTAGAGAATAGGCCCGGGATGCTGCTTAGCTGTCTTTTAATTAAATCCTTATTTCATTTCAAGCCTGTATTACATTTTCTTAAAACTTTAACCAGCTGCGGGTTTTGTAGGCTTTTGTTTCTCACTTCCGTGAGCAGGAAGGGTATGGATGCTGTGAATCTGGGAGGGTTGCATGTCTGAGTTGTGGAATCAACAGGAGTGCCCCAGCTTTTCAGAAATGCCTCTGCATGGGGAAGGGGATCCTGCTGGTGCCTGGGGAGATGTGGTGAGGAGCAAGTACTTTATTCAGGTTAGGAACACAAGAACGTGTGGTGGGAAAGGACATTGATATACTTACTTAAATTGCTTTGGGAGGCTAGTGAAATGCAGAATAGTGTAACGTTAAGTGTGATGTGGCTAAATAATACCTCTGAACCTGCCCTGTTCTTACTGTACAATTCTTCTTGGGTTCCCTCTGTCCTGTCCTCAAAGAGGTATCTATTTCCCCTGCTTATTTTACTCAGAAGGATTTGTTAAGATATGAAGCCCTTTCTGTCGGTTTAAATGGTTATTTCATCTTGCTAAATTTCCTGTGGCTCTGTAGGTAAGACTTGTGCATTCATATATATGTTCTCTTTAAATAGCTAGAAATACCTAAATTCCTTGGTATGTATTTGGATAAGCTTCTCTTTGTTCAGCAGTATTACCTGTGACTTTGAGGCATTTTTGTTAATTGATCTTGAAGCAGGTTCAGTGGCTTGAGTTTGAATTAATTTTAAAATTGCTCTTTATCTACTCCCTAAAAATCACATGCGCAGCATTTTATTCTGTTGAATGTGGCTTGTTTGTGGGTTTTTTATTTTTGCTTAGTAGAAACAGTTTATTTAAAATACTCTGATATGTCTATTTGTAAGGATTGTGGAAAGCCATAAATATAAATTGAAAAGGAACTGGAGAGGTTTTGTTTTTTTCAAATTGGTGATCCAGGAGATACTAGTTGTGGAAGAGAACAATCTGGATAATACTCCTGAAAATTGTTTTTTATAGCCAGAGCTGCATTGCCATTACATGTAGACAGCAGATGGCATCATTAGACAATGTGTGCTTTGTCCAGGTAGCCAGAAATCAAATGATTGCTTTTTGGGTTTCTTTTGTTCTCCCCCTTCCCTTTTTTTCTTTTATTTCTTCGTTATACAAAGTAACTGGGAGCTCCAAAATTGAACAAACTACAGGTTTCATCCTTCTCTTACAAAATTAATTTGTGAAAGGATCTGCGTTTGTGCATGGTGCAATGTGCTAAGAAATCGTTCTCTGGAGTGAAAATGAAATTTCTTTGCAGGAGGGTGCAGAGTGAGGGGAGACACTGCTTTTTCACTTGACTCAGGAGGTTCTGCCTTATCCCAAATCACATACATCTGTCCTTCCTCTACCTACTTACAGTACAAAATGTCATCTGGAAAAAAAAAAAAAATTAGTCATAATGTAGCGGCAAAACTGTTGCCTGGAGAGTGTGCCTGCTGAGAGCCAGACGCAATTTGGAAACAGTAATAAGTTTCCCTTGATATGATTATTTTCACTCTGCTTTAAGGAGGAGAGAGGATGGAGAAGTGTTTGTTCCTAATGGGAATGCCCTTGAAAGAACAAGTAGATGCAATCAAGGGAAAAATATACATATTGTGCAGTTAAGATTGCAGTTCTTCTACAGACTAGAATAGATTCTAGTTAAATTAAAAAAGAGGTGGATTATGTGCTTAAGTTCAGTGCAGCAGTACTAGCCCTGCAGTAAATGTCAGCATCTCAGCTGTGATGAGCGGTGTGTGGTGTTTGTGGCATGAGATTATTTTAGGGTGGTTAGTCGATGTCTTCATTAATGTAGTGAGAAATGCAAGATACTTCTACCAAATGTATACTATCCTTAATGCAAATAATGCATTAAGCACCTTTTTTTCAATACTGCTTCTTATGAGTAAGATGCCATCATTTTTTTGGGAGCAAAATGAAAAATGCACCTATGTAGCATTACCTACACTGGATGTTGAAAGTCGTCTTTTGGTTTTGCTGCCTCCCCTAGCAGTATCCAATCCCTCCTGCCTTAAGGAAACTGAATAAAATACTATTGTCCATTTCTGGCAGTCTATAAATAAGGTTGCTGCAAAGTATGATAAAATTCTTTTGATGTCCTAAATTGTGTAGTTATAATTTTTTTTTTTTTTAGCGTGTAAAGGGTAGTTGGAGTAGTTCCTTTTGTACTTTGGAAATATATCAGGACCAAAGTGGTAGGCTTTGAAAATGGTTTAGAAGCTGTGAAATATCAACTTCTCCCTTCAAAGAAAGTCCAGGTAGATTTGAAGGGGGGTAAAACTGCAGGTGTGAATGATCCTTCCCCAAGCCAGTGAAAGAAAACAAAAAAGCAGAGATAAACGGAGTGATTTTTAAATGTTTATTACTTGTTCACAGTGTAAATTCCCAATGCTGTAGCTATGACACTGTCAGTATTGTACTGGGCCTGGTGGTAATGAATGTTGTAACATTTATCTTTGCTTTTTTGTCACTTATTTTATACCTTTTTTACTTTAAATAATTCCTGATGAGAGAATCCTTGGTAAATCAGGGCTGCGTATTCCAAGTTGCCTATTACATTAGTGCGAGTCTGATGTATTATTCAAGCAAATCAGTAATAAAAGATTTAAGCCTTTGTTGGTTAGCTGTAATGACTTCTAGCCAAATTTCTAACTGTAGTTCACCCAATGATGTGCTGATCCCTTCCTCTAATATATGGTCTTGTCCCTTCCTCTAATATATGGAAGGGTTTTCCTATGAAAAAGAAAATAAGAGGAATATCTTCCCTGAGCTGTTAGGAAAGTTGCAGCAGTACAAGTGGATTCTGAAGGAGTTTGTACTGGTTATTATAGTCCAAAAGAAAAGCAAGTTGTGGTTTTCAATCTTCTTTGAATTTGTGGCATGAGGCACTAGGTGGTCATTTACGATCCATTCTAGTCTTGATTAGCTGATGTAAGTAAATCTGCTTCTGCTTTGGATACCCGCTGCAGAAGTGCCAGCCTCCATACGTTTTCTCTGGCGCGGTAGTGTGGAGTCCCCCTAACTTTCCTGCCAAACACCAGATCAGAATGTGCTGTAAACACCTGATTCTGATCACTCCCTGTTTGGGACCAAGGTTCAGAAGTCTGCCCTGAAAAGCATTTATTCTGTGTCTGCAATGCATTTTCTTTTAATTGTAATTTGCCCAACTGTTACTTGTTAGTTGTGACCATTTTTAGAGTTCTGTCATTGCCTGTATATGTTTCTGCAGGATTTTTAGCATTTGTACATTAAAATCAGTGTAAGGTTGACCAAATTAGCACAGGTTAAATTGTATATTGCCTGTATATACTGGACTTCAAGAATATGATTTTTTTGTGACATTTTCTTTCAATTTCAATACAGGCTACAAGAAACAGAGAATAATTTTTAAAAAATTCTTCAACTAAGGTCAATCTTTGGTCAGTCAAAGATGTTCTTTTATGGGTTTTGTTCTGCGTTTATGGCTTTATTGTTTGTGAATCTGTTATCTTGACTCTTGCTAGGAAAGAAAATATTATTGCTAGTTCTTGACTCTTGCTAGGAAAGAAAATAGTATTGCTAGTTCTGTGTTTGGGCTCAGACTCTTCCAAAAATGTGATCATCTTTTTGCAAGGGTGGGGGATTTATGAAGAACTGTGAGGAGAATTTCATACTTCAGATAGCCAAAAAAATTTGTCATTTAAATGAGAACATATAAATCTGTTGGATTTGAGCATGATTTGATGAATTTGGCTTTTGGGTTGCGTGTTACATGAGAAAAGCTGCAAGGACTGACATACTATTGACATCAGAAAAGCTGGCAAGCATATTAAAAAAAGCCTAAAACCCCCAATACTAATACTTTCCCAGTGCAGCAGTATACAGACTTACCAGTGTCATTGAATATTGTTCTGCTAGTATATTTCTTATTTCATGCTTCATTTTCTCTTCTCCCAAAGCTAGAAGTGTCATAAAGTGTTTTGCATTATAAGTACTAGGGATATTGTGTAGAGACAGTATTTGCCATGTTCTAAGAAATAGAAGGTGCACAGTGAAATCTAAGAAATTGAATAGACAGTTCCACCTCTACCATTTTCCAAAAGAAATCAGCAAGAAGTAAACACGTGGGCATCGGGAAGAGACTGTGTCTGTAGTTCGATGCCTTTTTTTTTTTTTCCCGTTTTTCCCCATGCAAAAAAACTGATAGATGCACTTGCTATAGATAGGTCTGTACATAGGCTTTGCATATTAGTGTTCACAGCAGTTAATGATATTTAGGTTCAGCCTAGCTATCAAGAGGCAGGGAAAGGAAAAAATACAGTAAAGTAGTGGCTCAGCTTCTCTCAAATAGGTTTTAATTGAGCTTTTTGTGATGAAAAGCTAATGCTATCTGTTTCCTAGAGATGACTAATTCTGTGTTCCAGTTGTAAACCGAGGAGATAGGACTGTAGTCAGAGAAGGCCCGTAACAAAATACGGGAGCAGGTATTTGGTTGTTGACTAAATATTTTAAATACATTAAGTTATGCTGGGGGGAGGAAAAAAGCAACAATTTTTGTTACAGGTTGTACACTTACGGGTAACAAATAGGAACACTATGGCTGGTGCCAGACAAATATTTTTAACAGGCCTGTTTCCTGCTGTAGTTCTTGGAACAGGAAGTAAACATCTGTATCAGAGAGGATTTGCTATTACTACTGATAATTGAAATGATTCTCTTCTATGAAAGCTACTTAACTCCAACAGCATATTTAACTACATATTTTAACATATTTGTATGGCATGCATACAAATAAGGTCTATTTTCAGTAGTATTCTATACCTCTTTTCTGCATTGATCAGCTGTAATACATTGAGTGCTTCTGTATATCATTGAAATTAAAGATTTTACTGCATCTTAAGAATGAACATTTATGCTTTCAGCTTCTTACTTTTTTTTTTTTTAAGGTTTCTTTGATCTAGATATGGTGAGGTGGAGAAAAAGGATAGTCCCAGAGACCAATGGTATTTAAAATACCAGTGTCTGAAAATGATGCCTCAAATTGGTAAACTTATTCAAGCAGAACAAATGAGAACCAAAAATGCAGTTTCCATCAATAAGTCTGCACTTCATGTCTCGCTGAAGCAGGGAACATTAATAGATCTCCTCATGTTACTGTCTGATTAGCTATATCTGAAAAAAATGAGCCTTTCCTGCTGATGAGTTAGAGGTATGTGCTTTAATAGTCACAAAGGAAATGTAAAGACATTGGACAGTGTTTTCTAACCATTCCTATTGTTTATATTCTTATTTGAGTACATTCAAAAAGGGTCATAAAGTTTATTTGTGAATACCTTGTGCTTAGAGCTGGGGAATTTCTCTGCTCACAAGGGTTCCAGGGTAGGAAGTGGTAATATTTGCAGTAGTGCTCAAATTGTTCTTATCCTCCAAACTGGAAAATATTTACCTCCTAGAACACCACTTAAACTTAAGTGTGGTTTTTTCCCCCCTCCATTTTACAACCTTGGAAACTGGTAGATTGATAGGCCCAAAACAGTCACACAAGAGTGGATCTTATTCAGTGGAGTGTAAATGGAAGCGACTCTGTTAGTGAAAAAGCAAAACACAAGAAAATCTTTGTATCAATCCCTACATGGCTGAGTCTGTAGTGAGCTTCAAAGGTCTTGCATCTGAGGAAAGTGATGACATGAAGAAAGTATTCAGTGTGGAAGATCATGTAGAGTTCAAGAGAATTGGAAACGAAGTCAGCAAAGTAATATTTCTAAAGAAAGCCTTGTATAAGAGAGAAAATAGAAGATAAGTTTGAAATGATGTCTAATATTAAAGGTTTTAGGAACAGAAGGCATGAAGGTGAGAGCTCAAGGAGGAACCAAAAGGAACAGTTAAGACCATAAATATGGGATGATGACTGTAGCAGGATATGAAGTAAAAGAGAAGCTGGATTTTGTAGGACTGAGTGAGGAGTGGATCATGAATTTCTGCGTAAGGTACTGGGAAGAGAAGCATTACATCACTTATGAGGTGAGGCTACATCTAGCATTTATGTTATGAAATCTGAGGGCATGTATTTATACTGGGGGCAGTTCTGCTGTTACGTTTAACATTTCTCTTAGGGGTGTTTATACAGCCTTTTTGATTTGGTGCTGATTTCAGTAGAGGCTGCTTTTCCAAGTGAAACTCAGCATCATCAGTCTTGCTATAAGAACCAAGCCTCACTAATAGATCTATTTCTAGCTCTTCTAGTTGTGAAGAAGGTGGCCCTTCCTCTCTCAATCAGTATGCTGCTGAGTTGCATGGCCTATGGCTATGCAGACTGCAAAAATATTGAAGAAGTCTGAACTTCAACATTCATCTTTGAGAGGTGACTAGACTTCCTTGCCTCTGTCCATCCATTTCAACACCAAAGCTTCCACTGAAAACAAAAACTTGTCTTAAACATAATTCAGAGCCTCATAATAAAACATGTCATGTGGTTAACCTTTAATACATTGTAACATTTAAAGAATAGTTTGCATCTTTTGCTGGTAAATTACTACATAAATATTTAGATTAGGTGTGAATAGGAATGTGGGATTATTTATGGATCCATATTTCTCTGGCATTTCAGATGCATGATTGTTTTGCTCCTTAATAAATGCAGACATTAAAAGAACAAGCACACACAAAGTGCTAATTTTAAAGCTTTGCAGCTCAGGGGATAAAAATGTCCACGTTTTGTTAGAACTGCTTGTCATCTGTTGCATGATAGAGAGAAATCATTTAAAACACTTGCAGTTGCATTAAGATCCTTTATTTCTGATACTTGTCATGGAGTGACGTCTCACCTGCTAGTGCAGATTGGTAGCAGAGCAACCTGTCAGATCTGAAGATGTTTTGGTGCTGTCTGTTCCCTCTCACTTCAGAGGCAGATGTGTTATGGTACATTTACTGCTTTAATTTTTGCCCCTATCTTGCTTCAGTTCTCTCTCACCTTAATCCTTGGAAGGGGAAGGCAAGAATGTATGAAATGTCTTACTGGTGAAAACTGTCAAAAAAAGAGGAAAGCGCAGGTTCCTTTTTTTCTGGTTTAGCTAGAGATCAGACTGTTAGGGAGACTGACCACAAAGCTACATTGCCAGTACAGGGCACAACAGTTCAGAAAATGGTCCTGAAATAATAGCATTGCAAGCTGTTGTGGAAGCATTCTGAGATCTAAGACACATGAATTCTCTTACTTGCACTGCACAGACTTCTGTGAAGTTATGTAAATCACGTACCTTCTCTGTAGCTCGCCTTCCCCTTTATGAAATGTGACCTTCCTTGTAGAGTTGAACATACAAGGATGATGACAGTAAGTCCATTGTAACTGTAAGCTATTCAGATACTGCAATGATGAAGCTTCCTAGCTATTAGCACAGGAGTAAATTTCCATTTGAGATGGAAAAGGTATGGGTGTTTCCTTATCTGTTGAAATTAAGGAGATATACTAAGCAGCTCTGCTGCAGTCTTGGCTTCTAAATTAGTCCTGCACTTCAAAGGTTAATTCTTTGGGGGCTATCACTCCTCCGTGGTCTCCACGATGTTTATCAATGAGAACACCTCACTGAATGTTCGTGCTTTTGTGCCTTGGGCTTAGCAGAAGTATCACTTGAGACCTGTAGGATCTTGTATTCCGGTTCACTGAACTGTTCACTGAACAGTTTCCTGTCTTGTGTTTTGAACTTCTGCAAGGAAAGTAGCTCTCTAGATTTATTTATTTATTTATTTATTTATATGGTCCTTTTTTTGAAAGCCAGTCACTTCTAGTCTAGGGCCCTTGCAAGGTGTTCACATCATACACTAATTTTCCTTTCCTACTTGTTGGCAAGAAACAAGCGTTCCCATATAGCTTGGTGTGCAGGTTAACTTGATGACCTGTTGGTCTGGAAAATACCCCTAATTTCTCTGATTTTTATAGACTCCTATTGTATAAAATCTTTCAGTGTTGAATATTTTTCCCCATTTCCTTATAGTGTCTTTGGTTTGATGGCTCAGAAATTTATTATAATCATGGGAATGTATTTTACAAGAAGGCCTTTTGTCCTGGTTTCAGCTGGGACAGAGTTAACTCTTCTTAGTAGCTGGTACAGTGCTGGGTTTTGGATTTAGTGTGAGAATGATGTTGATAACACTCTGATGTTTTAGTTGTTGCTAAGTAGCGCTTATCTTAAGCCAAGGACTTTTCAGTTTCCCATGCTCTGCCAGCAAGCAGGTGTGCAAGAAGCTGGGAGGGAGCAGAGCCAGGGCAGCTGACCTGAACTAGCCAAAGGGATATTCCATACCATGGAATGTCATGCCCAGTATATAAACAGGGGGGAGTTGGCCAGGAGGGGCGGATCGCTGCTTGGGCATTGGTCAGCGAGTGGTGAGCAATTGCATTGTGCCTCACTGGTTTTTTTTTCTTTTTTTTTCCTTTTTTTTTGGTTATATTCCTTTTCATTACTATTATTATTATTATTATATTTCATTATTACTATTGTTAGTATTATATTTTACTTTAGTTAATAAACTGTTCTTATCTCAACCCACGAGTTTTACCTTCTTTCCTGATTCTCCTCCCCATCCCACTGGGAGCGGGGCAGGGGTGGGGGGAGGAGTGAGGGAGTGGCTATGTGGTGATTGGCTGCTGACTGGGGTTAAATCACGACACCTTTTCAGTACCTGACTTGACTAAGCTCTTCCAAGCATCCGTGGTGAGCCCTGCATTATCTGCAGACCCACTGGATCACAGATTTTTCTGGTTTTGTTTTTATGGAGAGTGGCTGTATGCATGGAGGCATCTGACTCTGATTCTGACTGTATTCCAATAAGTAAAGAATTTGCCAAAGAGCTATTTGCTTACTCAAATATTAATCCTGTGAGAGGAGGATATCTGAAAGTATCATTTTCTTGCTGCCAGTAACTGTCTTTATGCAAACTCTTTTCAGCTTTTTTTTTTTCTTCTGATGAGCACTTCTGAGTTTAGATTTCAGAATTCCTGTCTTCTGGAGTAACGGCCCTCCAGCATTGATATCCTCAAGGCTAACACTTACCAATGTTTCTCTAAGAGGAATGGAGAACTGTTATGGGGGAAAAAAAGTCCTAGCTGTGGAGAAAAGGTTTTCTCCCTTCCCCACCAATACATTAGACTTCCTTGGCTGATACGCGTCCAGCTGGATATCTTGGCATGCTCCATGTAAGAAGCCGAGAAGACCTCCAGAATGCCAGCTATTCTTCTGCGGTAATAAATGTGAGGATACAGGGATGGGATGAGTGTTTTTCTTGCAGGAGATAGCACTTCCAGAGTCTCATGAAACAAGTTTTTACCTGAAGTTATGTAAACTTCCAAAAAGACAACAGTAAACGGGAATGGGTCAGTGTCACTCTGGGGATAGGCCTCTTCTGGAAAGACCCTTTTTCTAATACAAAACTAATCAGCCAGAGTAAGCATCTTTGTCTCCAAGAACAGTAGAAAATCCCAGGAGCTGTACGTTTGGCTCCTGGAAGTTAAGTCTTTGCTATCAGTACTTCCCAGTAGAATCCCATTTTTCTTCCTCTTCAATAAATATTAACAATTTGAATTGGAAACCTTTTTGTTGGATAGGGTAGCTTCAGAAAGTCAAGTGTGAGGGAAAGAGAATTTTGTTAACATGTTTTCTAACAATTTGAGTGGTACCTTTTCTCCAACTATCTGAAGAGAATTGCTATCTTCACTATACTTAGCAAGTTTTAATATATTTTACATGTTAATTGTATTATGATGAGAACATAAAATGTCTGTACCGGGTCAAACCACCAAGTTTAGTGTTTTAGCTCTGACAGTGACCATAACCATGTGGCAAAGTATAAGGATAGGATAAGCAAATAGTAATACTTGCCCCAAAGAGTCTCCCAATGTCCAGAAACCTGTAATTCAAAGATGGAGTCAGAATGTGTGTCTCTGATAGTGCTAGATGGATTTTTTTTTGTTGTTATGAATTTGTTTAGCTGAGTCCATGTAAACTTTAAACATTCACAGCTTCCTGTGGAGAGCAGTTCCACAGCTTAGGGGAACTCTGAAAAATCACCTCTGTTTCTTTGTCTGGAACATGGTGGGTAGAAGTACAGAAGAGCTTGTAAACACCTGGATCTGTTCAGTTGCTGGACAAATGCGTATTCTCTGTCCTGAAATGCTTCCAATAGAAATTTTCTGTCTTGCTGAGTCCTATATTCATCTGGCTCATAACAGTTCTCCTGTTTGTGCAAGAATAAGAGCCAACGTGGTCCCTTTGGTCTACTGAGAACGTAAAAATGTATATTTTTCCTTATCTGATTCCCTCCCCTCCGTATAATATTAAGGTACGTTGTTCTGGTCTGTCCTGGTGTATCTGCAGGCACAAATGTATGTAATCTGGGACAGTGTTGTACTGTTTGTACCATACAGCTTCCTTTTCTTCTCCGATGATCCAGATGTGAAGAATTTTAAAATGCTTGTTAATTTGAGGAGCCATGGTTTACTTTACTTCTAAATCTCAAATTGTCAGGAGGAAAGAATGTCATTATTCATTAAGTTGGGAAGGTAGAAGTTTCCTGTCTTACAATATGTGGATGTGTCACCTTTTGGTCTGAGTGTGAGGGAACTGAAGTCAAGAAATGAAATCTGTAGTGTTGGCAAAACAAATGATTTTTATTTTTAATTTCTCTCAGTTTTAAACAGCCCTGTTTAGTTTACCTAGCCATGTCTTCCATTTTGAGCTGTGAGGCTTATTTTTGAGTACTGTTATTGCAAAAAGAGTCTACCACTACACCAAGAAGAGCAGCAGAACACACAGTTTCAGACAATACTATTTGAGACCTTAGTGCTGTAAATGATGTAGAAATGTGCATGTATTAATGAGGGGTATAATAGGTTTCAGTGAAAGTGGGAGATAAGATGTGTTAATCTTGTATATTAAATAGTCCTACAACAATGAACCTTATAATGAGGCTGTTATTAAATCTTTTCTTCACTGGCTTCAGTTCAATGAAACCAGTGCTTTTCAGTTTGGCATGTTTAAGGCCAGTTTTTACAAGAAAGGACCAACTTTCTGAGGCCTTTGATGTCATTCTGAAATACTTATCTAATTAGAGATCTGTACAGCATGTGATGGAAAAGAAAATCTTTGGAGCACTCTGACATGGAATACTTTCCTTTTTTGGGTTTGGGGACACCTCCTTTAAAATTAGTATTGGTGTGCTTGTATGGAGTTTGATTTGACCTCAGCTGCCTTTTAGGAAAAGGAGCATTGCATTTCTCTCATCAACAGCGTGCAAACAGATTGTGTTCTAACAAGGTTAGAAAGACTGTCAAAATAGCAATAGTTTTAAAAGAAAAAAGACAGACACCACTGTGTATTCTCAGGTGATCTCCATTCTGATAGTAACCAAGACCAAACCTGATTAGCTTCGTTATAAAACAAGTTGATGTTTTGTGATCTTACATTCTCATTCCCTGCAAAGCAGACACCTTTTTGATTTACTATGTACGTTCTTTAATTGAGATGGAGGTGCTGTAGCTCTGCTCTCAGTAAGTTCAGGTTTTACATTCCATTTCTCTTTTGCCTCTTCATCCCCTTTCCTCCACGCATCTGACTCCGAGCTCACATTTATCCTGTTAAATAACTCCTCTTACTGTGTCTAAACATAACAGGCTGAGCATCCTTTCTCAGATACCTCAATTCCCATATAGGCTAAAAGCACCTGCTTTCTCCTCGGGCTTCTGCCAGGAGCTCCATTGTCAAATTAGAGTAAAGAATGTGGCTGTTTTAATATCGAGTAGTACTGATATGACAAATGGCTTTGTGTAAACAGTAACAGTGGCTACTGTGAAAGATTTTTTTTTTTTTAATTCTCACAAAGGCCTGCAACTAAACCAGCAAGTATTTCCAGTGATGGGTATTTTATGTAAAGCTGTGACTGCCTGTGTAGATGGAGGGGAGTGTAATTTGAGGAAGAACGGTAGCAGGAGGATTGCACGACGGATTTTCATGTTTCAAATTGATGTGTTAGATCCCTCCCTGTAACAAAATTAACCTCAAAATTTGACGAGTGCTCTGTGCAAGTTAGGAGAGTGGTAATATCCAGCAAGGTCACTAGGTGGAGCGACAGGTCCATTTTTCTTGTCGCAGGGGCTGACCAGTGCTTTTGTCAGCTTTGCAGATGCACATATGGTAGAATATTATCATTTTATGGTTACAATTATGAGCAATTTGATAGAAAATGAAAGCTAAATTATGCAGTGTTCCTTTTATTTGTTTAATTTTGCACTCTAAATATATAAAAGGAAAAATAGCACACACTGTGTGGATGGTGATAGGTGCAATACCTTCTTTTGGCTTCATATTCTCACACAGCACAGGTTGAGATTATTTTCTGTCGTACATGATGAAATGTGTGGTCTTGTTCTCAGATGCTGGGACTATTTTGCACAGAAATTGTGTATGGCTGAATCTCCAGGCTCCTTTTTTCCATAAAAAAGGATCATACATTTACCAGCTAATAGACAAATACATAAGTAACAAGTTCCTTAACAGTTTCCAGTGGAAGAGTCTCGGTAGCTGTGCCGTCTAAGCAAATGGCGAAGGAAATCTTTAAATTCTGAAAGTCGCTATAGATGTTGGCAGAGCTCCCCTGAAAGGAGCGGGTATGTTCTGAACAAACTCTTTCTTGCCAGTGAGGAAAATCTCCTGCCGTTGCAGTTCTTAAGCCAAAAGTAAAAATTTTTATGGCCCATGCCAGGACCAGTAGCTTATGATGATCTGTGGGGTCTGTATTTTGTATATTCAGGTTCTTAGTTTTTCTGTCATCATATTCTTTGTGTTCACTCTTATGAAAACACATGTTTTCACTAGTGTGCGTAGTGGCATAACTTGCCTTTTGTGTTGCATTCTTCCCTCCTTTTCACTAGAAGAAAGTTGTTAGCACAGCCAGGCTGCAGAATAAACCTTTGTTTTCTTTTTTCTTTGCTTGTAAGTATCCTTTTGTTTGTATTAATAAAGATAAGGCTGGAGATGTGTTTTCCACCTGGAATGGAAAGTGCAAGCTCTGAGATGGTATTTGCATTTATTGATCCAGGCACATCTGCTGGCATATGATGGTGTGTGATATTTTTGTCCTTACCCACCTTTGAACCAGAGAACATGGCAGATAAGCTGTCCAGTTTGATTGGCATATCCTGTGGAAAGGATTTTCAATACATAGGATCAAATCTGGTACCCTAAACTGCATTTGCATTTTGAAAGTATGATAGAGACTTCTCTGAGTTCATGTGCTATGTTGGGAATTAGTTTTAGGTTTAAATGCTTTCCTTGCTCTCTTTAAATCATACTGGCTGTCTTTTTGTTTGGCCAATTTTAGATGCACTATATTTATATTGTGCATTTCAATATTTTTCAGTATCTTTAAAATGAACTTGGGGAATTTCATCATCTGGGTGGAACAGAGCATCTTGGTAGATGATATAAAACTCAGGCTGTCTATAAAAGAAAATAAAAAAATTACAAGTACTAGGAATAAATCATACTGGCAAATTTAACCAGGGTAGGAAATCCTGTATCTTTTATTGCTTTTTTTTTTTTTTAGGATCAATTTAACAGTTGCCCTACAGGTGGTATGGGTGGAGATGGAAAGATTATTTTTTTAAAACAACTCATTCAGCTGTTTAGGAAACTGCATTTTTTATTTCTGTTCCCACCTGACATCAGTAAGTCCAGAGACTAGATTTGAATTTGATGTTTTACATATGCTTCCTGAAAGCTCCAAAGGACTGCCCTGGCTTTGTCCCTAACTTTCTTCTTAACTCTGTAGCTTTTCTTTAGGTAGGTAACCATAACTTAACTAATTTGTATGCGCCATATGCAGTCTTGGCTCACTTCAAAGTGTAATCAAGTTATGAACTAATTACAATACCATATTCCCAAAGAATGTAAATTTAATTTCCCTTCAAACAGAATGGGAATGTATTAAGCAATTCCTTTATATGAGAGCTGTGGCATTCAACAACATAATGCCGATGCTTCAAACAGAAGTGAAGTTCTTAACTCTTGTGGACCTTGTGACCTTTTTCCCTATGCATCTTCCCTTTATATTCTTCCATCTTGAGTTAATTTACTGACTGGATAACAACATTAAAATATTCAAGTGTAAATTAAAATGTAACTGTTGGGCTTTAGATTGGAGATCACTCTATCTTATTGTATGTGACTTGCTTCTTTATAGTATTTTCAGAAATGTGCTTCCTGAGGGTTTTGGATCAGAAGGAGATTGTGTTTTGAATTGAAGGCTCATAAGGTTCAGACCTGCACCAGATGATTTCTTTAATACATTGAAAAGTGGATGTGCAGAAAGTTCCCTACAGGTTCTTAGCATCGCTGTGCCAAGGAGTCCACATAAACTCAGTGTCCTGGTTTTGTCTGGGACAGAGTTAACTCTCTTCTTAGTAGCTGGTACAGTGCTGTGTTTTGGATTTAGTGTGGGAATAATGTTGATAACACTCTGATGTTTTAGTTGTTGCTAAGTAGCGCTTATCTTAAGCCAAGGACTTTTCAGTTTCCCATGCTCTGCCAGCAAGCAGGTGTGCAAGGAGCTGGGAGGGAGCATGGCCAGGACAGCTGACCTGAACTAGCCAAAGGGGTATTCCATACCATGGAACGTCATGCCCAGTATATAAACAGGGGGGAGTTGGCCAGGAGGGGCGGATCGTGGCTCTGGCATCGGTCAGCGGGTGGTGAGCAATTGCATTGTGCATCACTTGTCTTTTCTTATTTCTTTTTTTGTTGTTGTATTCTTTTTCATTACAATTATTATTATTATTAGTTAGTAGTGTATTTTTATTTTTACTTTAGTTATTAAACTGTTCTTATCTCAACCCACGAGTTCTACTTTTTTTCCTTTCTTCCTCCCCACCCCACTGGGAGGGGGAAGGGGGAAATGGCTGTGTGGTGCTTAGTTGCTGGCTGGGGTTAAACCACGACACTCAGTTATATAAGAACGACTGAAGTGAAGTTGTTCATAAAACATTTTATTACCTTCAGTCTTTGCAGCATCTTCAGAGTTTAGATAATAAACCTTCATAGAAGTTACTAGTCTTTACCCTTTCACAGAACAATGATTCACATAGGTTCAAGCCACTTATTTTATTTCTCTTAATTTTAAAGGCAGAAGAAACGTGTTAGGGTTGACTTTGATCTGTGCCTGGATAGTTTGATTTCCAAAATGCAGTCCTGTTGTTGCTCTTCTGAGATGAGATTGTCAAAGCGCAGGACTGTATATGTATTAAACACAAGTTGTATTTTAAAATTAAATGTGGGTCAGCTTCCAATGAAGTATGTAATTGTTTAATGTTAAAGGAAAAAGCTTAGAATATCTTATTTTATATTTTAAAGTGTTCCTTTTAGATGTTAATTCATTAATACCAGCAGTTTATTTTTATTCATATGACTTTTCATATGTAAGTAGTTGAAGCTGTATTATTTTAATCGTTTCTTTGGTTAGGAAGAAGAGAGCCTGCAGGTGGAAATCAGAATGACATACATATTGCTTCTTTTCCAAAAGGCATGGTATCTTTCTCCTATTGATATGAAAAATATTAAGGTAGAAAATAAACCTCATTGCCTCGTGTCAAAATACTGAAAAATATATATGCTTGGGTGATGCATGGAAAAATGTGGGCCCACTTCAAACTGAGCACACTTGTAGTGGAGTTTGCCATGAAGCTGTCGTGGGCCTTTGGGGCTCTGCAGACTCTGCAAATTCTGTTCCCTTGTATTATGAGCATTTAAATGTAGCTTGAGCCTTAGTTGTAGATATAGGGATAGTATTTGGAGACCCAGCTATGTTGGGTCTTAGCCTTTGCTTGAGTTTGGTGAAATGCTTTCTTACTCTTGCTGTTACTCAGTAGCCCAAAAATGCCTTAAAATGCTGCTGCAAGAGTAAGAAAGTGGGATGCCATAGCAGTACAAGGTGCCAAAGTTATAGATGCAGAGGTGTGTCTATTAAACAGATGTGAGCTTGCTTTGACATTGTTCAAGTTGCCAGCAGTCCAGCCGCATTCTGGAAATGGTGTAGTGTTGGTGTTGCAGCCAAACTAAAAAAGAAAAAACAAACCAAAAAAAACCCCAACCAAACACAAAAACATCAAAGCAAGGTACATTAGATCAGGCATGAAGTGCTCAATGCTGTGCTACTGTGTCTGTGCATGGCTCCTTGAATAGGTCTGGCTTATACACACCTAGTTGGAGGACAGGCAGACAAGCTCAAGTCTGCCTGCAACTTATCTGAATAGATTTTTCTTTGGAGATCGAAGACCTCTCTTTCAGTGCTCAGCCTAGCTTCAGCAACCTAGTGTCAGTGGTACTTCATCAGCGTCTCCTTCTCGGTCTAGTTTTTTCACAGCCTTTGTCTTGAAGGGACTACCTGAGGCAGTGAAGAGAGTTTGGTCTTTGCTGAAACTGCCAATATGATGATAACTAGTCAGCTTTCTAGATGCATGTCCTTAAGCAGGGATTAAAAAAAAAGTGTTTTGTGGCTACTAGATCATGATTGCAGATGTCAAAAAGCTTTCTTCATCACATGCTGAAATCATATCCCTGAAGGTTTCTTGTATCTCTACCACAAAGTGTAAGTTATTGCTATCTTATTTAAATTTAAATCTAACTTGTGCCTGTTTGACTTTTTCCTTCCTTTGCTTGCTTTATTCATCTTTGCATATCTCTGTAGTAGCTCTGAGTCTCTAGAGAATCTTCCGTTGGATATAGGAGCTGATGGGACTGGAGCATCTTGTTGCTGAAGATGGAGATTTAGCTATTGTGTTCTCTTCTGGACATGGATCAGAGTATGCAGCCTTGAATGAAAGGATGGTCCAAGTTGAGGAACGAGTGGTGTTCCTCAGGGGTCGGTATTGGGACCGGTGCTGTTTAACATCTTTGTCAGCAACATGGACAGTGGGATTGAGTGCACCCTCAGCAAGTTTGCGGATGATACCAAGCTGTGTGGTGCAGTCGACACGCTGGAGGGAAGGGATGCCATCCAGAGGGACCTTGACAGGCTTGAGAGGTGGGCCCGTGCGAACCTCATGAAGTTCAACAAGGCCAAGTGCAAGGTCCTGCACATGGGTCAGGGCAATCCCAAGCACAAATACAGGCTGGGTGATGAGTGGATTGAGAGCAGCCCTGAGGAGAAGGACTTGGGGGTGTTGGTTGATGAGAAGCTCAACATGACCTGGCAATGTGCACTCGCAGCCCAGAAAGCCAGCCATATCCTGGGCTGCATCAAAAGAAGTGTGACCAGCAGGTCGAGGGAGGTGATTCTCCCCCTCTACTCCGCTCTCGCGAGACCCCACCTGGAGTAGTGCGTTCAGCTCTGGGGCCCCCAACATAAGAAGGACATGGACCTGTTGGAGCAAGCCCAGAGGAGGGCCACGAAGATGATCAGAGGGCTGGAGCACCTCTCCTATGAAGACAGGCTGAGAGAGTTGGGGTTGTTCAGCCTGGAGAAGAGAAGGCTCTGGGGAGACCTTATTGCAGCCTTTCAAGTCTTAAAGGGAGGCTTATAAGAAAGCTGGAGAGGGACTTTTTACAAGGGCATGTACTGATAGGACAAGGGGTAATGGCTTTAAACTGAAAGAGGGTAGATTTAGATTAGATATTAGGAAGAAGCTCTTTACTGTGAGGGTGGTGAGGCACTGGAACAGGTTGCCCAGAGAGGTTGTGGATGCCCCCTCCCTGGAAGTGTTCAAGGCCAGGTTGGATGGGGCTTTGAGCAGCCTGGTCTAGTGGAAGGTGTCCCTGCCCATGGCAGGGGGGTTGGAACTAGATGACCTTTAAGGTCCCTTCCAACCCAAACCATTCTATGATTCTATGAAGTTGGAGCTACAGTCAGGGACTATAGGAATCAGTCATCCCTGGGCATCTTGCTTGATGCTTGGGAAGTCTATTAGGACTTGTCTGCATGGGTGAATGCAGGCAAACTTGCACTCTAAGCTAATCAGGTGCAAGATGAATCTGGTCTGTTAGTGCTGTGCCTGAGCTGTGCTAACTTACCCTACAGCTACAAGACTTGTGTCCTGGAGCTGGCTTGTGGAGTGTGGGACTGCTGGGCTGCACCTGTGTGCACAGACATGCCCGAAGACTCCCTGTGCCACAGTTTTTTCCATGTGTAAAAAGGGAACACTAGAGCTTACGCCTGTCCCAAAAATGCTTGTAACAAGCCATTGAGGAAGGAGTCACTAGGCGAGGAGTTCTCACAAACACTCTGAAAATACAACAGGGCCTTTGTTATTAGTTTGATTGCCAAAAAATCTCATTAGTAGTGTTCTCTTCCCTTGATAATAGCTTCTAGAAAACTTTTTTCCAGCCTCAGATTCTGTGATTAAAGGCCGCTTTAATTTTTTTTCTTTAAAATAAAGTGAGGTAAAACTAAACATTTCTTCTTGAATGATACAGGCTAAAAAAACCTTCTTTCTAAAGAGAAGGTCCTCTAACTTATGTCTCTTTTTTTCCTCTTATAAGAAGTGATTTAAGAAAGGCAGAACTTCAGCAAATAGCCCTCATGGAGTAGCCTGGTGTTGGCTTCATTTGAAAACCTCGACTGTAGATGAAGAGACCAGTGGGTGTTTGAACTGCTGTAGCGTGAACATTGCTCGCAGAAGGATGTGGAGGCTGATGTGTAGAATTCAAAAGTTTTCTAGGAAGTTGCTGAATGCTCTAAACCAAAACACTTCAGATTTTAAGCTGGGCTTCACTTATAGTCAGAGGCAGTGGAAACAGTGTACTGGGAACAGTGCAGGAGGTCAGTGGGTATGCTAGAGATTAGCACTTTTTCTCCCACCTCTTCCCCCCCCCCCCGCCCCGAGATTCTCAGGAAGCAAGGAACTGTAGCTGTCTGTCCTACTTCAGCTTGTGAGGGGGCTAAAAGTATTTCAGCAAGGAGTAAGCTGGGAGTAGTTGGTATAGTCATAGAGCAGGCTTAAAAGCCTGAGGCTTAAGAGTGGAGCTGGAGAAAGAGTAGGGTTGAGACTTTGCAAGGTGGATGGACCCTACCAGACAGGTTGCTGCTGCTGGAAGAGGTGTCCTTCTCTCCCAGCTGCCTGTTCCCTCTGCTTGCTTCATGCCAGCTCTTGTGCTTAACTGACCCTTTGTATTGCTGGTTCAGTTTGCTAAGCCCTTGGGGTAAGTAAGTGAAGGGTTTGGGAGAGCTGCAGAGCTGGTGTGGATGGAGGGAGTGAGACTCCGCGGGGTGAGCAGGTATGTCTTTGGCAGCAGTTGAGCATTGGGTTGGCTGTGCCTTCTCATGAAGCTTCACCCCTAAGAAAACGCTCTTTGTTCCCTGCCTAACATCCCTCTCCCTGGAAATCTGTTCCTAGCCTCTGTAAGTATGCCACCACTGCATGCTAGCAGTCCCTCTTCTCAAAGCCAACTCTATCTCCACTGAGGTTATTATCTCTTAAGAGCCATAAATGAACTCTTAATTCTGTGACTTACATTCAGTGATGAAATTAGCTAATTTATTCCATAAAATGTATAGTACTTGCAGTATGACATATAAATGTGGCTGTTGAAATCTTAACCTTTGCACTTCTGATCTTGACCCCCCCCCATGTACAACCTTAATACTTTACTAACAAACTGCATAAAATGTATTACTTGGATACATCCAAATGCATATTTCTTGGACATAAAACTACAGTTTAGTGAAATGCCAAGTACCACTTCTCTCAGTTAACTAACATCTTGTAAATCCAATATTTGTGCTCCTGAACACATGAAGAAATATCTGATGTGAGCATTTAGGCACATTACTTTTTCTGTGGAATGTAAACCTGTAGGACTTGTCCTATAGGGATTTTTACCCTTTTAACATTTATTTGGTTTTTTTCCTTTTTTTAAGCAGACTATGAAAATATTTATCATTACCTATGTCTTTGTCTAGAGACTGTATTGCCATAGTACATGTGTGCCCTCGCTATATCTGAATGATTTAAATATTTTTGTGGCAGTGTTGTATATTGCCTGGCTAATTTGTAGGGGGGAAAAAAAAAAAAGAGATCATCTTGCTGCTTTTAGCAAAAATTCAATAGAACGGAAGAGTAAGATCTAATATTAAGGCTTTTTTTCCTTTAAGAACATATTCTGCACTAAATGTACCAGTACATTATGGAGAATTATCATACTTAGAGCTATTCTGCATGTGTATTAAACATATGAACATTTTTTCCCCCCCCCCCCTATTTGAAGCTTCATGTCTACTTACTTAGTAAGCAAAGCAGGGCTTTGGACTCTTAGACTACGGTGGCTGTAACAATATTTTGCTTAATGTAGAGTGATTGTGTGAATGAACAAGGTTTTAAAACTTCCTGTATTGGAAGATTAACAGTTACGATGCTGACCGAATCTTAGAAGAATTTCGGGGATATCTCAGCTGCCGTTCAAGCTCATGTTAACTATTGCCCTTCCCACTCATGATCACATAACTGACCCTTGGACAATCAGGATTTGCTTGCATGCTTTCCTAATGTTAATTTTGCATGTCATGTTTTAAGCTGTATTTTAAATAAATTTGGCAGCTGCAAGCAAGAGGTGGTGGCATCATGTACACAGCAAGGGCTCTGCAGTCTGTAAAACACAATTTGGGCATCTCTTTTATGGTACACTTGCGCCATGTATGTGCTAAGCTTGGGAGTGAGGGCAATTTTGCCTAGCTTTCCAGCAGGACTGATATTAACACTGTGGCAAGAGTGAGGGTAGGTGTGTCACCAAACGAGACGGAAAGAACTTATCAACACCAATGAGATGCAGATAAGCAGGCACTCCTTTAATTCAGCGCTGGGAACACGGGGGATAGCTCCGCCAAACCGTGTTCACCTTCACATCAAAATCCATCACTTTTTATACACGAGATGTTAACATATTTAATCATTCAATACATATTCATTGTTATTCTATTAAATGATTGGTTAAAATTTCTTCGCCTACCATGTAAATTACTACGCGTGCCCACTACGATTTTTAAGACCTTTACTTCCTTAACCTTTTTGGTCGGTGGGTTTCTTGAGTCGGTGGTCTATGAGTCGGTGGTCGTGATCTCCCCCTGCCAGAATTACCTTTCCCTTAGGTTCACTTAAACTTGGCAACACTAAGCGGTCCTTCATGGATCATTAACAAAGCAGACTATCATTCACTTTGGTTTCTTAAAACAAAACAAAAAGCCATTAATTTCTAGTGAAGTTTCTATAGGCCATTAATTTCTAGTGAAGTTTCTATAGTTAATTGTTTCAAACTTAACAAACCTATGCTTTATAACTCTTCTATATATGTAGAATCAAATTTTGATTATTTTATCATTATTTTATCAGATTAATTCACAACAACACCTTTGAAACATCTTTTCTCTTTTACTAGAACTGTAACTTTAAGTGCGTTGTCTTGCATTATACAGTGTCGAATACTGTTTTGTGATTGGCTTCCCATGAGTCCTTCCCTTAATACATGGATTGCAGGAAAACAAAAAAAACCCCAAGTTTTGGGTCAATAAAATGGGTGAAGTTAATTGACCATGTTGTAATGGAGTAGGAATCATAGGAACCCATGCCTTTGCTAAGGAAAAAGTTAAGATGCTCTTCTGTTTTCTGTCCTGTTTCTTAAACAGTAAAATAAAGGCTGTATCTATAGCGACTGCAATTCAAATTTTCACTGTGGCTTTTGATGATTGAAAAGGACATTACAGATGATGTATTTGGTCAATAAGAGCTTTTTCAAGTCTGTAAGGCAGCCCATCTGATTTGAGCTGTTTATAGAAGACCTATAATTATATATGCAGTTTAAAAACAGAAAATGTTGACTAGAGATACAACGTGTTAAATTAAGTGGTAAAATGTTTCTCAGATGTATGTGCCCAAAGACTTGAAAACATGATTGCTTGAGATTTTTTTCTGATAGCTAGGTACTTGATTTGCATCCCTGCTGATAGCAGATTATACCCTGGAAATACTTATGCAAGTGTTCTACCTAATGTTCTTACCTACTATTCTGTTTCAGTAGCTTCCATCTGCAGATCTCCAGAGTCTATCCTACCTAAGGCTATGCCTTTTTTTATAGGTTGGGCCATTGATTCTTTCTTTTGCTGAAAGAGTCTTAAAGGCTTATAATAGGGCTAGAAGTAAAGTCATCAGCACAGAGTATCCAGAAGGTGGCCTGATTCAGGCTTCTCAGTGGTTCCCTACTAACAAAATTGCACAGACAGATCCTACTTCTTACAATTAATATACCTCTCAAGAAAGACCCAAGAAGGAAATTTGATGATAGGATTAATCAAAGAGTTTGCTAATTTGCAAAATGTGTCACAAATTACCGCTTGTCTTCCAATACCGAGAGCAGTAGGTGAGTCAATTCCATGGGGAATTTTAACTATGAATTTGACCATTTTGGAATGTAAAAATGAAACCACACATTGTGAACAGAAACCTGTAATTGTATTATAAAAATAATCAAATTTTAAAAATTAAGATGAAAGTATTGAAATGATTTTCAAAACTTTCAAAGGGGGAAATGTTGCGAATTAATCTGATAAAATAATGATAAAATAATCAAAATTTGATTCTACATATATAGAAGAGTTATAAAGCATAGGTTTGTTAAGTTTGAAACAATTAACTATAGAAACTTCACTAGAAATTAATGGCCTATAGAAACTTCACTAGAAATTAATGGCTTTTTGTTTTGTTTTAAGAAACCAAAGTGAATGATAGTCTGCTTTGTTAATGATCCATGAAGGACCGCTTAGTGTTGCCAAGTTTAAGTGAACCTAAGGGAAAGGTAATTCTGGCAGGGGGAGATCACGACCACCGACTCATAGACCACCGACTCAAGAAACCCACCGACCAAAAAGGTTAAGGAAGTAAAGGTCTTAAAAATCGTAGTGGGCACGCGTAGTAATTTACATGGTAGGCGAAGAAATTTTAACCAATCATTTAATAGAATAACAATGAATATGTATTGAATGATTAAATATGTTAACATCTCGTGTATAAAAAGTGATGGATTTTGATGTGAAGGTGAACACGGTTTGGCGGAGCTATCCCCCGTGTTCCCAGCGCTGAATTAAAGGAGTGCCTGCTTATCTGCATCTCATTGGTGTTGATAAGTTCTTTCCGTCTCGTTTGGTGACACACCTACCCTCACTCTTGCCACAGTGTTAATATCAGTCCTGCTGGAAAGCTAGGCAAAATTGCCCTCACTCCCAAGCTTAGCACATACATGGCGCAAGTGTACCATAAAAGAGATGCCCAAATTGTGTTTTACAGACTGCAGAGCCCTTGCTGTGTACATGATGCCACCACCTCTTGCTTGCAGCTGCCAAATTTATTTAAAATACAGCTTAAAACATGACATGCAAAATTAACATTAGGAAAGCATGCAAGCAAATCTTGATTGTCCAAGGGTCAGTTATGTGATCATGAGTGGGAAGGGCAATAGTTAACATGAGCTTGAACGGCAGCTGAGATATCCCCGAAATTCTTCTAAGATTCGGTCAGCATCGTAACTGTTAATCTTCCAATACAGGAAGTTTTAAAACCTTGTTCATTCACACAATCACTCTACATTAAGCAAAATATTGTTACAGCCACCGTAGTCTAAGAGTCCAAAGCCCTGCTTTGCTTACTAAGTAAGTAGACATGAAGCTTCAAATAGGGGGAAAAAAAAAAAATGTTCATATGTTTAATACACATGCAGAATAGCTCTAAGTATGATAATTCTCCATAATGTACTGGTACATTTAGTGCAGAATATGTTCTTAAAGGAAAAAAAGCCTTAATATTAGATCTTACTCTTCCGTTCTATTGAATTTTTGCTAAAAGCAGCAAGATGATCTCTTTTTTTTTTTCCCCCCTACAAATTAGCCAGGCAATATACAACACTGCCACAAAAATATTTAAATCATTCAGATATAGCGAGGGCACACATGTACTATGGCAATACAGTCTCTAGACAAAGACATAGGTAATGATAAATATTTTCATAGTCTGCTTAAAAAAAGGAAAAAAACCAAATAAATGTTAAAAGGGTAAAAATCCCTATAGGACAAGTCCTACAGGTTTACATTCCACAGAAAAAGTAATGTGCCTAAATGCTCACATCAGATATTTCTTCATGTGTTCAGGAGCACAAATATTGGATTTACAAGATGTTAGTTAACTGAGAGAAGTGGTACTTGGCATTTCACTAAACTGTAGTTTTATGTCCAAGAAATATGCATTTGAATGTATCCAAGTAATACATTTTATGCAGTTTGTTAGTAAAGTATTAAGGTTGTACATGGGGGGGGTCAAGATCAGAAGTGCAAAGGTTAAGATTTCAACAGCCACATTTATATGTCATACTGCAAGTACTATACATTTTATGGAATAAATTAGCTAATTTCATCACTGAATGTAAGTCACAGAATTAAGAGTTCATTTATGGCTCTTAAGAGATAATAACCTTAGAGATCATTTAATAGAATAACAATGAATATGTATTGAATGATTAAATATGTTAACATCTCGTGTATAAAAAGTGATGGATTTTGATGTGAAGGTGAACACGGTTTGGCGGAGCTATCCCCCGTGTTCCCAGCGCTGAATTGAAGGAGTGCCTGCTTATCTGCATCTCATTGGTGTTGATAAGTTCTTTTCGTCTTGTTTGGTGACAGACTGAAAGGATAAAACTGAGGGAATTGACTGAACTAGACTCTGATTTGTCTGGCTGTCCAGCGCCTGACAAACACGTCTTTGACATAAACAGAATAAAACATTTTTGCCATTAGCCACTTTCAAAGCTCTGCCAAAATAGCTGTTTGTAACTATTGAATTCTCAGGGCATATTGTGCTGGGTAAGGCACCAATTCAGGATTTTTCTTTTGCCATTGTGACTCCTCCTTCCTGTCTGTGTTGAAGTACAGTCATATTTAGTAGCTTCACAAAAACTTAAAAGCAGTTAGTGCAGTTATCACCCTAACAAACTGAGTATTTCTGAGAAAGTGGAAATGTTCCCATTTCAATTTGTGGTTAATGACACACTTGAGTATGGGATCTGAAATGTCAGTCTTTGTATTTTCAAACCTGTAGAAACTTGAATAAAGCTTATATATAAGAGCAATCAACTCTGATAGCAGTAGGCTAAATATTGGTTTCTGAAAATAAATTTTATATGAATCTGTTCTCCAGACATTTTGACTTTTAAATGTTTAAAAATGTGACATCTTTATATAAGTGAATACAGATTGAGGCAGGAGCTATAAAAACTTGAAGTTTCCATGCATCACCTACTTTTCACTATTACCTGTTAAACAGCACAACTAGATACAATGCAGGCTTTATTCCATTGCAATAATTTACTGCCCTTCTGACCTATAAACAGATAACTGTTAGCATGATTTGATACTGTTAGATGTTTGGATACATTGTCAAAGGTAATTCACAGTTTTAAATATTGTATGTGTGAAAGGTTTTGTTACCCAGCATTTGGAAAACGGCAGCATTACATTTCCTTGAGCAGTGTTCTGGGAGTAATGAATTGTCACTGCAGCCCTGTTACAGGGCTTCCTGAGCAAGCATCCTCTCTTCTCACCACCTCCTTGAATGCTCTATCCTTACGTAAGGACCACTGAAAAATTCATTAAGCACCTTCCTTTTTGTCAGTGCTTTCCTAGAGGATGACTTCACTACAGTCTGCATACAAAAAGTTTTCAGTGACCTCAGTTATTGATTTACACTTAAAACTTCATTGCAGTAAGAGGGGGATGCTCCATTAGAGAATTTGGGAGTGAATGTAAGTGGGTTCTTGTCCCACATCTGCTACTGACTCGCTCTGTGACCTTTGGATAATTACTTCAGCTTTCTGTGCCTAAGTTCACTATTTGTACAGTGAGGTTAACAGTGCTTCCCACCAATGCTTGTAAAGCTTTTCAAGTTCTGTGCATGAAAACCACAAGTACAAAGCATTGTCATGATTCATAATGGCATTACTCCTTTGCACCAAAGCCCTCTATTGAAATAAGCACAGTTGTGCTGGAGTAAGAGTGGTGAATCAAGTCTGTTAATTTTTTTTCTACTTATGAGATATGAAATAGGCATAAGAAGCGCTCATGCAAAATGGCAAACCATTTAAATGCCAGTGGGGTCATTAGTCTCCTCAGATTGCTGCTTTTGAATGCTGCTTTTCCTTTTGGTCAGAAATAAGCCCAAGAACCTCAGGTAAGAACTCGAGTTTTCATGTCTCAGTAAACTGATTGTGCAGTAACGTGCCTGAATTGTGCATGTTCATGGAAATCAAAGTATTAGCACCAGGTAGTGGTGCTGGTTAGGTAGTGAGCTAATGACCAGTGAGTACTTGGTAAGGTACACTCCATCATTGTTCCAATCAGTTGTTTAGAGAGAGGGTAGGAGCAGGGGAAGTAATCCTGAAGCATGCTGGCTGAAAGGAGTGTCCCCCTTAAAGAAGAGTGCATGGAAGAATCTTGAGTGACTTGCTAAAGACTCGGTATGTTAGTGAGACCTGAGGTGCTTAATCTTCATTTCTTTTATTAACTTAATTTTTAAAACTTGTTTTAGGACATGAGTGAGAAGAGGGCTAATAGTAGTTGGCAAATAATTTACTCTGTAAGCCAATATAGATAGAGGATGATTGAAGATAAGCAGAAGACCTCTGACATTTACATGTTTACCTAGAGCACTCATTGCAACTTGTTTGTTACAGAAGTCATTATCTGGAGATTAACAGTAAGTGGGGGAAATGGGAATATAAGACTAGAATGAGAAAAAGACAAAGGGTAGAAACAGGAGATGACATAGCCATGCTCTGTTGATGATATTTATGGACCATGATAATGCTATCTCAGTAGAAACTCCCAGGAGAAGAAGAATTCATCCAGGTCATTGTTTCTTGAGAGGGTAATCTTCTCTGATAAGCATTGTGAAGATTATCTATAAGTGCATGTAATGTTGGTAAGAGGGCTTTGTGGAGATCCAGAGTTGATATTTCTCTCAAACTTGGAAGAAACTCTGAAATTTACTTTGTAAGTAAGGGTAAGTATATGCCTTTCCTACACAGTGGGTGTCATGAGTTTGCCAAGTTCAGCTGCCTATCAAAGATGAGAGCATTTAATAAAAAAAGGCTTTTATGCTTTTGTGGTAAGCTGTAGAGGGGATGTGGGTAGGGAGTAAAATGATTGGAAGAACAGTAGAAAGTTTGCAGCACAGGTCAATGAGAGGTCCTCCGTAATGACAATAATTGTTAGTAACGTTTTAAAATACACTTGATCAGTATTGGGATTATAAAGATTTAATATCTGACAGGCAGAGATTTCCATGTAGCTGTAATTAGAGAGCTTGTTTAGGCAGTGGAAGATCTCTGCTGAGGTAGCGTAGGTTGGATTAGAGTTTGACCATGGCCCAGTTTTATGTCTTTAAGATTTTGGAGGCATGTTGGGATTTGAGGATGTAGTTATGCTGGATTACTGAGTTGAAATGAGTTTTTCCTACATCAGAAGCAAGTACTACACACTCATAGTTTTACTGAAATATTAATAAAAAGAAGTCCTTTCATTCCTCAAACACTCTTAAAATGCTCTTTCTAACAAGATAATAACTGTAACCTAACAATTTTATATGCATAACCTTTTGTAGGCCATATAGCATGTGCAAGCAGGAATGGCAGGTTGTAAAAAATTATTGTAGTTGTTTGTATTGTGATAGTGCTTAGAAGCCCAAGCTCCATTCTTTCAGGTATAGCATGAATATTAAAGGAAGATAGAGACTTCTTGCCCACGCTGCAATTTTGCAGAAGCACAGCTTGATGCTTGCACCAGCATATAGGCTCTGTACTAGGCAGTCGGGCAGTGACATCTAGCACTTTGGCAAAGGAGCCAGTGGTGTTCTGCTGCTAAGCATGGTGCCATTCTGGGTGACAGGGTCCTGAGCCTGGAAATACGTACAAACTACTGAGAGCTGCCAGGGTTTGTGAACTGCTGTAATAAACTAGAAACAAAATTCAGAGATTTTCTGGTTTATTTGTGTCACTGCAGAGATGCTGGGAAATGGAGGGACCAGAATCGTCAGTCTCAGAGTCATTTAGGCAGATGCTGCACATGTAAATAAAACACAGTTCCTGTCCTGTAAAGCTTACAGTTTAGGGTACAGGCAACAGAGAAAGGAAAGAAAATACGTAGTGATGATAGCAGAAATGGAAAGACAGGGTGACCACAGAAGCATATTGCCATATGTGCTTGCTGAGCGCACAGTGGTGCTCTGTGCCTGCCTTGCTGTTATCTTCTAGCAGTAGTAACCAGCAGTTGTTGTTAGCCCTAGCAGGGCTTGCTATTCTGATTACAATCTTGCTTTTTTCCCTCAGCTTGGATTCCCATGTAATTTTAGCAGTATTCTTATGGAGAACTGCTAGAGCAAGATAGGAAGTTAATGTTTTATGGCAGCTGAAATCTGTGCTGGAAAATGGCTTAAAGCGTTCTCTTTTAACCTGAGCGCTTAGTATGATATTTGTGGCAATCAAAAATGCAGGAAATGAGGATGCTTTGTTGCAGAGTTAATGAAGAAGATTTCAATGTGTGTGCAGTTACACTAGCGATCAGAAGGTGCTTATTTTCCTGTCTTTCAATAAGTCCTTCCCTGCTCAGGCACTCTTGCAAGAGCGTTTTTTTTCCGTGCGTGGCAGATGAGGCATGGAGGAGGGGGCCTGTGGGAGATCACATGCTGGGTCACCAGTAAAGAAACAGAATCTTTATTTGTTGTTTGATATCAGAAATTAATTATTTAAGGGCATGCTTGTGCCCTGCTTTGGTCAGGTACCTGAGCCTGCTCCAAATGGGCTGATATGTTGTACCGCATAGTGGTATTAGCTCGGCTCCCAGAAGCAGTAGAGCTGCATCAGTAATTAGTTGTTCTCAGCAAGCTTAATTAGCAGGCTCAAGCAGATACTGCACTGACATGGATACTTAGCTCCTGGTTCCCGAGACAGCTTAAGTACACGTGCAAGAGCCAAGCGCTGTGCAGTGTGGACTTAAAGTTTTGCCATCTCTGTTTTATTTCATTTACAAAACAGAGCTTGAATCTCTTTTTAAACTTGTTTCCTCAAACTGTTGCTACAACCAGTGCCTTTAAAGGTCCTTTGTACCTGTGAGAATAAGCACTGCGTTAAGGCCCAAACATGTCTGATTAGAGAATACTCTTTTTGATTAAAATCCATTGGTTAATTTTTTGAACTAGTTTTCATTGTTTTTATTACTTTTTTAAAAATCAAATCCCATTTCAGTCATCTTTTTAGGCAGGAGATGATTTATAGAAAATTATCTTAGTGTTTATTTGAACATCCAAATGCAATAAATCTGCTCAGTATTTCAATAGCATGCTTATTAATAGAACACATTATTCTGTTCAATATTGTGTTGTCTTTAAAATTTAGCAGAGTATTAGTAGTAATGAAACTAGTTTAAATCAATATATCCCTGTTATGAAACCATCTACGTGAGGAAGAAAATTCAAAAATTTGCCTGTAGCAAAATAGCTGGATGATAATTGCATAAAAAGGTCTAAAAGGAAGACTTTCAGGGAAGTTTTAGTTTCTAATTTAGGATGTGTGCAGATCACAACATATTAACATTAATTTTAATAGAAATATTTTCAGGACTAAAAAAATTTACCAGCAAGTACTTTGATTGCAGAGAATGAAATTTTGGTTTCACTGGCAATAATGAAAAAGCTCCAATTCATTGGAGTAGGCTTTATAACTGCACAAAATGTAATGACTAAAATGAGTATTGTGAATACGGTCCAGAAAATATCACAGATATTTTTCTATTCAGTTGCAGAAATTGTGTGAAAAAACAAGTTCGCAAAGAAAAACTAAAATTAGATTTAACATTCTCAGCTTGGCAATCATGCGCTTCCATTAAATGTATGGGCCAGAATTTTTATACTCAGATGTCTAAAATTAGACTCCTGAATTAAAGACCTGATGCAGAAAGTGCTTAAGCACAGTGTTTGTAGAGAGATGCATGTCCTAGTTCTGATAGTTTAATTTTAGTTTTCTTGGAGGGTTACTGTCAGTTCATTTAACTCTGTGTTGCCACAAAACATCTAATTCTCTTGACTTAAGTGCATTGAGCGCTACTGAAGTGAGTACAGGGATGTGCCCTTGCAGCAAGGTAGGTGGGACTCCACAGTACGTGTGTGGACCTTTGTCTCACCACTGAGTATTTAGGGGTAAGGAAGCAGAGAGAAGACCATTTTAAAGTTAGACCACTAGTACCATCTAAAATGCTCTTAAAATGTGAAATAACCTGGTGTTGCTATGAAAGGCCATGGGGAGAGCTGGCTGGTTTCCAGTTTTGAGAACCAGGCTATGCTTCTACACAACTTGGCTCTCCAATTTCAAAAAGGCAGCTCCAGTTTACATCTCAGTAGAGTGGTTGCTAAGATTGCTCTCATATTGGAGACTCAGTGGCTTTTTAATGTGTTTTTTATGGTGTATTGACCACAATTTTCTGCACTGATTTCAGCTTGCTTAAATCCTGCAACAATACCCACTCCCCCCCAAAAAAACAAATCAAAATAAAAACCCCACACCAAAAACCCCAACCCCAAACAAAACCTCCAAAAACCCCCTCCCAAAACTTCAAAGATACTGTGGAGGAAGTGATTTGCTCCTCTGTTCTCTATCATCCTCTACCTATGGAGCTGAAGCTCTTCAGAAAACATTTTGTCTCAGTGCTTTCATGAGATGGGTAAGTAGTAAACTGTTGCAAATGGGTATCTTGAGTCATAGATAGGTTGAGTGCTTTACTGTTGAGATATCAGTGGAAGAGACAGATGAGTGACAGCATTCCTGCTCATGAACTCGCCGGCTCTTTCCCCTTCTTAAGATGTTGAAATGTAATGAAACTTAAATGTTTTTAAACAACTTCCAGATTAAATTTTAATAGGAATGAAAAATGAACAATATTCTTACAAGTAAGAAATGGTCTTCATTATTTTTTGAAGTCCGTATCATAAGGAACAGCACCATTAATAAGAGCCCTGAGTTTTTTTTATATTATGTACTCTGTTCAGATAGAAATTTAACAGGGAATTTTAATGAGATGATGGCAGAAATCACATTTTTATTACATCCCTTTGCAGAATATTTCCTGTGAGACCAAGATAGAGAGAGGCCAAAATTAATGGCTATTCATAGGAACTGAGTGATAAGTTATGGAAAGCTTATAGAGATAATAATTTTAGGCTGCTGTTTGGATAGCTGAACAGCCTTATGGAGAATTGCTACTTAATAGACATATCATGGGAATTAAAGACATCTGGATGTTAATTTGTATACATATATTTGGTATAGGACTGTTGCTGTGAAAGGCTGAAATCAAAGACTCAATAGTCTAGGGACTATTAAGTAGGTATTCTTTATTGCAGTGCTGGACACACAGGGGATATCTCCTCCTATTGTGTGTGTCCGGTCAGGTTAATTGCATAGTTTATATACAAGCTCTACATACATATTTACCAGATTTCCAGGAACTCATTATACATATTCACCAGATTTCCGGGAACTCATTATCATATTCACCAGATTTCTGGGAACTCATTATCATATGCAAATGTCTCTTGCGCATGTCTGTTTATGTCTCCGGGAGGTTGTCAGGGGTCTCTGGATGAAGGATATACTCTTCCTCACTGTGTCCGCTGGCTGACCTCTGTTTTTGCGCATACTCAGTTCTGAGATCATGTATATCATGTCCTTCAAGGGTAGTCTGTTTTGGTTGAGGTGCTTGTTTTAAAATTTCTTTATCGTTATGGTTTCGCGCAACTGTTTTCTCTAAGGTCGAACTGTCCTAGTGACATTCTTTAGGAGCCTCTTATCTTAGAGCCTTCCTGACTTCCCCAAAACAGTAAAAATCCAATTTGGTCCAGCCACAACAATTCTAGTAAGTGGAAAATTCCACATTTACAGGCATCAGGACCATAAAGAGAAATTCATTTTACAGATGCTTTGTTTGCTCCTCTGTAGAGAGAGGGAAAGAATTCACTTACTGGATAGTTCCTGTCATTCGACAACTTAAGAGAACATGGAGAGTTATCAGGGGGCTGCCTCTCTTTTCCTTTTTCTCCCCTCTTGTGGTTTTTAATCTGAACGTAAGAGAGCATGATAAGATCTTACCATGGTTTTGTTCTCATTAAAAATTAAAGAAATTGTTATTTTGGGAAATGAGAGTTATGTTTAGGGAAAATAAGCACCAAAAATATTTATGAAAACCTAAGCAATCTAGCATATTATATCGACTTAGAGTCGAGCTTGTATTGCCCACTTGGCAAATATATTTTACCATATTGTCATACAACTATAATAATAAATGAACATGTACTAAAGCCCCCTATCTACTATGGCAACTGGCATTTTAAAAGCACTTCACATGCTCGGTTGCCTGTATTTTAAATGCAGATGTTCATCCAACTGTTAATACTAATGGGAGGCCCTGTTCAAAACCTGTATTAGAGTGAAGCACAAGGTGGCAATAAACTTAATTTGGGCTTTTATCTTTCTTGGTTCCACCTCAAAGCTTTTAAATATTGCAGTTCTGAAGTGTGAATTTCTTTTGTGTTAGTCATTTCTGTGAACACCTGTGAGCGGCTGGGTTTAATTGGCCTACAGCTGGTGCTGATTGTGTGTGCAGGGGCTGGGGGAGGCACTGCCTGATCGGCTGCCTTCACGGCAGGCATCATTATCTCCTCTCCTTCCTTTTCAGCTCCTTTTTTTGTTATATGCAGGTTAGAAAGGTTTAGGGATTAGGGACTGAAGATAGAAGGGGCTCCGGTGAGATTTGATGCCTCTCAGATGAAGTCATTTCAGCAAGTATATCTGCATGCATCAACACCTTATTGAACAAGTCAAGTGCAGATTTGCTAATCTTGTTAGTCAATTTGTAATACTTCTGTAACTTTCATAGAGGTGACTGTGCCAAGAGCCAGGGAGGCTGAAGTGCACAGCAGTGACAGTAGTATAGAAGGGAGGATTTTACAAGTCTCCTCTCCATGTCAACTGTTAGCAGTTTAATGGAAGGTGTCACCCTATGTATGGTCGAAATGAAACTAGTACAGGTTTGTGTGGGATGACTTGACTTTAGTCATTTACATCCAGACTTGCTCAATCTCAATAACTCAGTTTAAATTAGCAGTCTTTTTGTTTCCTTGAGTGTCTTGTGCATGTCCTTCTACGTTAGAATAACTGTCGCTCTGATTTTTTTAAGTTGATTTCTGAATTAGGTACTGGAATTGCAGAACCTTAAGAGGTCTTTCTTCCCACAAGAAACTGCTGCAGACCACTTGTTTAGAAAGTATGTATTTAAGAGGAAATAAATAGTTCTTTATCTGTTGTTGCTTTGTGATAGATTAATACACTTTTCTACCTGTAGGTTTCCCTAGGCTTTGCAGATGAAGATGAATTGTATAACCTTCAATTGAGAGGGAACGAGGGAAGGGAGAAATGCAGCCAAATCACTTGAACTAAGCCAGAATATCCTAAAGGTCATAATTCCCAGTGCTAAGGAGAAGAAAATGGTCTCTATATGGAATATTTTATTCACAACAGGAGCAAAACTGAAACTTTCTAAATCTAAATTGAAAGCTGTGAACAGCCACAAGCCTACAAACATGCCTTTTGGATTATAATAGGCCTTGTAGTCTTCGTGTGTCCCTTACAAATGGATTGTAATTCAGAGTGTCGTGTAATTTGTGAATCCAGTGAGTTTGCTGCATCCTCTGTTGCCAGGTGTATTTCTGTTAGGCGTTTGTTGTATGTGGCCTGTAGGGACCCTTCATGCCACTGCATTATGAATCCTCTGTGCTTTGGGGCTTAATGGTCTTCTGCCAGGTGAGACTTACTCTAAAACAAAAAGACCGTTTAAGAGGCCATGAAAAGTAAGGAAATGCCTTTTCACTTTCATATCAAAGCAGCACAGGTCTGACTAGCTAAATTTCTCCTCTTACGTGGGCCACAGTCTTGTTCCAGCAAGAAGCCTGCAAGTCTTTATTTTTGAACAAGTGGAATTTCAAAAAATAAATGCATGCTGGACGCGAAGTGAATACTGGAGAAGTTAATTTAATAACCTCTACCAACTTTAATCATCGTTTTTTTCCTTGTTGCTATTTATCTGGGATCTCACTTCTACTGTTTGTCAAGCTTGTTGCTTCCCTTTAAAATGCTTTTCTGTGCAAATTTAGTAAAGTATCATGCTACAGAGAGCAGCATTAACTAAACAGAAATGACATACACTAGAAGAAGGAAATGGCAACTGCTTTGGGACTGAGTCTGTATCGGGTACTCTGTTCAAATACATGGACAATATTGGTGAGATAACTTAGGTTGAGGAGACCTTAGAACAGGGATTTTTTTTCAGTCCGACTTCTGTATAATGTCTTGCATCC
>NW_026114047.1:0-93203 GCF_018139145.2 Gymnogyps californianus | reverse complement strand
AATGCCAGCCAGCTCCAAGTCAGACCTGCCGCTGGCCAAGGCAGAGCCAATCAGCAACGGTAGTAGCGCCTCTGTGATAACATATTTAAGAAAGGGAAAAAAGTTACTGTGCAGCAGCAATTGCAGCCAGAGAGAGAGGAGTGAGAATATGTGAGGGGAACAACTCTGCAGACACCAAGGTCAGTGAAGAAGGAGGGGGAGGAGGTGCTCCAGGAGCCTGTTACAACCCAGACGGGACAGACCAGAGGGTTGTAGAGGTTCTGGGATCCCCCCGGGCTAAATTAAGGTGAAACGACACCAAACGATCACTTTGAATGCTTTATTTGAACAATCCAAACTGTGGAAGGCATAACGGTGGGCAGCGTGGGTTGCAGCAAAACATTCACGAGAAGAGAGAGGAAGAAGAAAAAAAAAAAAGAAAGAGGGGGAAAAGAAAAGAGATAGTCACCACCCTTGGATCCCGTGGCGTCGACAACGAGCATGGTAATCCTCCAGTGATGGGCACGCGTGCCACGTGGCTCTTTGCAATTGTGTCTTTTATAGTCTAAATCTCCGTCCACAGTCACGCCTCTTGAAGACTTATATGGGTTCATTCTAGACAGTTCTCAACATATATGGTAGTGTTCCAGAGGGTTCTTCACCTACTGAGCATGTGCGGCTTATTGGGGTGGTGGTCTTAGGGACTTTCCAAGGAGCTACAAGCCCCCTCCTCAGATAAACTTTGTGTGACCTCTGACCATATATGGTGGGTTACCAGGCTGGTTCTGCCAGAACACGGGACTGCATACCCTCCGGCATGCCCCCTGTGTCTATGCCCAGCCAACTTCTTGCTGATGGCCCTCCCTCTTTGTTATGCAGACCGTACCTTGGTTGCTACAATGTTTGAGACATTGACAGACATTAACTCTTTCAGTCCCTCACAGCGCAGGAGCAGAGATTCCCCTGCAGCCCGTGGTGAAGACCATGGTGAGGCAGGCTGTCCCCCTGCAGCCCATGGAGGTTAATGGTGGAGCAGATATCCACCTGCAGCCCGTGGAGGACCCCACACCAGAGCAGGTGGATGCCCGAAGGAGGCTGTGACCCCATGGGAAGCCCACGCTGGAGCAGGCTCCTGGCAGGACCTGTGGACCCGTGGCCCCGCGGAGAGAGGAGCCCACGCTGAAGCAGGTTTTCTGGCAGGACTTGTGGCCCCGCGGGGGACCCATGCTGGAGCAGTCTGTTCCTGAAGGACTGCACCCCATGGATGGGACCCATGCTGGAGCAGTTCGTGAAGAACTGTAGCAGTTCGTGAAGAACTGTAGCCCGTGGGAAGGACTCACGTTGGAGAAGTTCGTGAAGGACTGTCTCCCGTGGGAGGGACCCCATGCTGGAGCAGGGGAAGAGTGTGAGTCCTCCTCCCCCTGAGGAGGAAGGAGCGGCAGAAACAACGTGTGATGAACTGACCCAAACCCCCATTCCCCGTTCTCCTTGTGCCGCTCGGGGGGGGAGGAGGTGGTAGAGAAAATAAGGAGTAAAGTTAAGCCTGGGAAGAAGGGAGGGGTGGGGGGAAGGTGTTTTAAGATTTGGTTTTATTTCTCATTATCCTGCTCTGATTTGACTAGTAATAAATTACATTAATTTTTCCCCAAGTCGAGTCTGTTTTGCCCGTGAAGGTAATTGGTGAAGTGATCTCCCTGTCCTTATCTCGACCCACGAGCCTTTCGTTATATTTTCTCTCCCCTGTCCAGCTGAGGAGGGGGAGTGATAGAGCGGCTTTGGTGGGCACCTGGCATCTAGCCAGGGTCAACCCGCCACACTTGCCAATCTTCTGTTATTTTCCCACATTGAGCAAAGAGAAAATAAGGCCATTTGCAGTGCACAATTGTTTAGTATACCTGCAGCTGTTAAGTTGACCAAAATGTCAGTTGAGGAATGCTAAGTAAAAAAACCCAATAAAACTACAGTTTCGTGTAGCTGAATCATTTTCACGTTGTAAAAAGAACTTAAGTCTCAGATTTGGGGCTAGTTATTAGTTGACAAATATTTCTTCTAAAAATTCCAGTGAATCTATTAAAAAAAATAGAAAAAAAGAGGTTGCTATTGTGTTATTAATTGGAATAGTGATGTGGCACTTGCCAGTAATCAGCATCAGCCAGCTTTCTTCCAGATTTTGCACTTAGTTTTGGAGATACAGCAGTCCTTAAGTGAGCACCTGCTCTCTTCCCATAATGTTTATAATTCTGGAAAAGATATGTTTCATGTAAGCAATGGTAGTTACTTTTAATTTGGTGACTAAAGAACACTTGCCACACAAAACTCATGCTTTAGTAAAATAAAGTAAGTTCATGAGATGAATTCATAGAATTTTACTGATATTTTAAACTTTAGCAAATAGCCATATATTGTAGTAGATTCTCAAGAATCATTGCTGTTTGTACCCAGTAGGCAGATTAGTTAGCTGTCAAACAATAGATTGCTATCTCTCTGTCCTAAGCCATTTCCTCCACTTGTCCAGCATTTTCCATATAATTAACATCTTTAAGAAAATGTATTTATATTAAAGATAACTTTACATTTCAGATCAAAAGATGATTTGAAAATAAAATTAATCAATTGTCTTTTTATAGTTCAGGTGGGATTAATTGTATATATTCCTATAGTTCTGTTGAATTTTGGCTGTAGTCTTCATAAAAGAGTATATTAACAATCCCTTTACATATTTCCTGTTATTGTCTGTCTTGTCTGTCCCTGCTTTAGTTGTCAAATATTCTTCACCTTCACCTTCACCACCAACATATTCTATTGATGCGAATTGCAGTTACACTTATTCTTGGCTGAGAAGGAACATCTGCTTTCTGTAACTCAGCCTGCTGTTAATGGGTTTCCACATACTGGGTTTGTAACAGGTGCCTGGGAGCAAAGTTGTAAGGTTACCATTCTGCCTGCCTTACCATCTTTACCCTTCTTGAAATGTATTGAGAAGGAAAAACTCAAATTAATTCTTGCACCATTGTGTGCAGAATAACAGCTGATAAAACTGTTTTGGCTCACTGGCAGCATAGGTTTTCTTTTGTTTTTAATGGATGTTGTCTAAGGCATCATTTATTTTCTCCAGCTTATGCATGGAGGGAGGTTTTGTACTGAAAAGACTTTTATTTTCTAATTTTCTTCCTTAGTCCATCATCTTCAACTTTCAGAGTCTACTGACTGTAATCTTGCCGCTCATATGTACCTGTGCCTATATCAGATCATTGGCTCCCAGCTTACTGGACAAAAATAAAACTGGGTATATTGTCTGATCATTTTAAAAATACACAAACTGTTCAGTTTTAACTACAATGTTTTATTCTTAGTATCTGTTCTGAGTTAACCCTGGTGGGCAGATAAGCACCACACAGTCACTCACTTCCTCCCCATCCCCAGTGGGACAGAGGAAGAGGAAAGGAAGAATTAAAACAAGAAAACTTGGGGGTCAAGATAAAACAAACAAACAAACAGAAATTGTTTAATAAGTGAAGGATAAATGGAAGAAGAAGAGGGAAGAAAACAAAACAAAACAAGTGATGCAAAGGCAGTCACTCACCACCTCTCACAGGTAGACTGATACACAGCCAGTTCCTGAGCAAAGATGTCTAACTCCCCTAAAACCCCCCTCTTTTCCCTTTTATTGCTGAGCATGACATTATATGATATGGAATATCTCTTTGCTTAGTTCAGGTCATCTGCCTGGTTGTGTCCCCTCCCAGCCTATTGCGCACCCCCTAATGTGAGTGAAAAACAGAGAAGGCCTTGATGCTGTGCAAACACTGTTCAGCAAAAGCTCGAACATTAGTGTGTTATCAGTACTGTTTTGGTCAAAAAACTAAAATACAGCACTATATGAATGGCTATATTTTTCTCAATTTCCTATTTTTTAAATAATACTCCAGATGAAATCTTTAAATTTGGAACACAGATTGAATAAATGCACCTTTGGTTTTCTTGCATGCAAAAAGCTTGTTAGACAAAGAAAGAAATTTACCATTTGTTTAGTTCATAGCCTGTACCCCATGCAGATATCTAGTGTTTTCTGATGCCAAGAATAGCATCAGAGTTGAAAAACTACTGTTTACTTGCACTGCTTTAGAGTGGAAGGAAGAAAATTAATAATTCAAAGTTGAATTGAGGTTTTTTAAAATGATTTTATTAAATCAAGAGCATAATTAATTTCTTTATCTTTACAGACTGTTGGGCATATTCTGGAAATGAGCCAGGATTAGTAATTTTTTTTCTTTGAAATCCTTTTTCTGTAGTATACATCAATTATTAAAATAATGTTTCCATGTAGCAATGAAAACCATACTCATATATCATCTTAAAAAATGTAGGTTCCACCTACATGAAATCTAGTGAAGATAGGGAGTTTTATGACAATCTTTACTTAGCATTGCAGAAGCTTGCATTTTCTACTGTTATTCATATCTATGCTCTTATATTTGCAAAAATCTTTTGTACTTTTTATGGCATAAAATAACTGAGGACTTACTTTTTATTAACATACAGAAAAAAGATTGCTTAAAAGCTGCTGCCTATTTGAAATTCTAATGGATTATTGCCAAAAGCCAGATATTTACCCTTATAGTAATAAAACAACATGGAATTTTTCATGCAGTAAAGTTCTACTTAACCACAAATGTACTTTTTTCTCTCCTTTCTTTAGCTAACTTCTGTGCACTTTTAAATTACTCAAAGCTGCTGGTATCAAGTGGCATCTATATGGAGACTGATATTTGATTTTAGGCATTATCCCAAAACACTGATATTCATATTTATTTTCATCCTTGTTCCAAATTTATTTTGAAATGGAAGTGGGAATATGCAGCAGAAGTTCAGTCTTATCAATAAGGAATATCCAAAAAGATTTTAAAAAATTAAAAATCTGTCATCAAAACAGTTATTCAAACTGTATTGTTAATACAGAGCAAAACCACAGTACTTATAATTTTAGATCTTGCTATCTCTCATTGAACCTAAATGAAAATGCATGGTTCCCTCTTCAGCATTCTCAGGCTTTGAAAGGGAAGAGGATTCTTTCAGCATGTCAAAAAGCACTGATGCAAAAAAAAGTTTTTTGTGAAGACCTGTTTTTAAAATTATTGCAGACATTGTCCTATTTAGATAATACACATAGCAGAACCAATCTTAATATTGTAATCACAATATTTTGGCAAGGTGGCAGCTGTCAGAAATTAATTTTGAGCTATATTAGTAAATGTATATTTAAAATTTCAGCCTCCTTTGAGTTTGTTCAAAGTTGAAGTTGAAGAATATACCTTACCTTACCATCTTCTTTTTACTTAGTAAAGTGCAAGCATATCTTTTCTATTCACTGTGTACAGCAAACAGTTTTAAAAGCTATTTAAATGAGTATAAAAGAGGGTTTATGAAGTCCTTGTCAATTTGATAAAGTTAAGAACTGCAGTTCATCTGTAATATAGTCTTCCTCTCTTACAATGTAATTACTTTGACAAGTTGTGCTTTTATTGGATCCAAGGTAATACATGCACTGTTGTGCCCCATACTGCACTGCTTGCTTTTGCCTTCTTCATGTAAAACATTTCATTAATTTCTCTTCAACTTACACTTGGAGTGATCTAATTTGACTTTCTCTTAGACTGAGAAATGAGGTAGCATTCCTGTATGTATTCCTACTATACATTTCTTTACATAACAGCACAGTATAGGAAGTGGGCTTTGAAGATGATTCCTATCATTTTATTTGTGTTAGTCACAAAGATTTGCACAAAAGTGTAGGCTTTTTAAAATGAGAATTCCTACTGGCTTCCTTTGCATTCAACTTGCCCAGTATGTTTAAACAACCTTTTCACATGCATGTAAGATTTTAATAACCAGCAAGTGGTTACATATTTACAAAGTTGTGCAAAATGATGTTTAATCCTGCCACATGGTGATTTGTCTTTCAAGAAAATAACAAGCAGGAAAGTATAACCCATATGAAAATTGTAATACTCTAAACTGTAGGAGGTGAACTTACTCAAAAAATTATTTTAAACAGATGTGAAACTGCAGACATTAATTCACTCAGTTATTTGAAATTTAATTAAATATATGCCAGATGATGACAACATCTTGTAATGTCACCGTGGCAGGCATCCTTACTTATGGGAGGTGTCACTACAATTATTTTATTTTACTTTTACTATAGAAAATATTTTACTCCTGTATTTGATGGTCCTGCTAGAGAAAGAGCCTCTTTTTCGGAGGTTTACACCTTAATGCTGGACTTGGGAGCCTTGGCAGGTTTTTTTCTTTAATGTTTTTCTGGAAACTGCATCTCAGAAAAGGTGGTTTATAGTAAGACAGAAGGCCTTGCACAGCAAAAGGAAACTGAACTTTGTTTAAAGCAAATGGCTCTAACTCTGTCTTTATGCTTCTGAATGCTTCAAAACAGGAATCTACTTACTTCAAAGAATCATTGCTGTGTTAACACTTCCTGACAGTTCTGTAGGCTGGAAGTACCATTCAGTATAGGAGGCTATCATTCTGCTCTCTAAAGAGAGAGAAGTCAATGGATTCACAAAGAGTAATGCTTAAATACAGGGGAAAAATGACTGGCTACTTGAATGGAGGAAGTGCCCATGTAATAGGTAGCAGTCTAATTAACTAATGTTGCTGTGATATTGTGTTACAGTTCCCTAATTAAGGTTCATTCTTTTCATAGCTTATTCAGTGAGCAATAGGCCTATGTAATATTTTGTTCTGGGTCAAATAGCAGGAATAGATCTTTCTTGATTGCCTCTGCCACAGAACATAAGTCTTAACTCAGTAAATTTAATTTTTATTCATGGATAACTATAGCACTAAGTAATATGAAAGTCAGAAATAGATGCATCTGTGTAACTTCTGTCATCTGTAGACCATTTTTATCACTAATCTAAAAATCTATGGACCAGATTGTCTCCACAATGTTATGTCTCTCTAGCAATGAAAAAAAGAAGGCATCTGAAATAATTGGTCTAGGCATCTGTGAGCTCCCCAGCCAGTTAGCTGGCTCCTTCATAGAAGATGCATGCAGCATATAGCAGCATATAGCAGCAGTCATGTCCAGACAACATTGTTACACCTCTTCTCAGCTGACATGGAGCAGCGTTAGCCCTTAACCAGAACTGGGAACAGAGCCAGGATAAGATTTGGTGTCCTGATCAGCTTCCTGATGCCTGCCTCCTGACTCTCTCAGTGCCAAAGACAATTTTAATTCAGCAATATATCCTATATCTTAGTTTTCCCACTCCCATATATCTTCTTCCCCAATATGCAACTGTAGTTGTAATAGCATTTCTCCAGCTGTTGAATATTACTTTCCATGTGCAATGTGATAATTACCGTGTTAGGCTGGGATCAGCCTAGAATTATTTAGTAATGCCTGAATTGTTTTGTTTGATTTCCTCCCCCCTATCATGGTCCGTTTGGACCTCTCAAATTTACAGGACAATGTACTCTGTAAATTAAACTTTATTTCATGAGCTCATTAAGAAATACAACAAACAAACATGACTGTCGTGGTTTAACCCCAGTCAGCAACTAAGCACCACACAGCTGCTTCCCCCTTCCCCCTCCCAGTGGGGTGGGGAGGAGGAAAGGAAAGAAAAAAAAAGTAAAACTCGTGGGTTGAGATAAGAACAGTTTAATAACTAAAGTAAAGTAAAATACACTACTAACTAAGAATAATAATAATAATATTATAATAATAATAATTGTAATGAAAAGGAATATAACAAAAAAAAAGAAATAACACCCAAGAAAAGACAAGTGATGCACAATGCAATTGCTCACCACCCACTGACCAATGCCCCAGCAGTGATCCACCCCTCCTAGCCAACTCCCCCCTGTTTATATACTGGGCATGATGTTCCATGGTATGGAATACCCCTTTGGCTAGTTCAGGTCAGCTGCCCTGGCTATGCTCCCTCCCAGCTTCTTGCACACCTGCTTGCTGGCAGAGCATGGGAAACTGAAAAGTCCTTGGCTTAAGATAAGTGCTACTTAGCAACAACTAAAACATCAGAGTGTTATCAACAGTATTCTCACACTAAATCCAAAACACAGCACTATACCAGCTACTAGGAAGAAAATTAACTCTATCCAAGCCGAAACCAGGACAATGACAAACAGGGGCTCAATCCCCTTTTGCCCAGACTAGTCTATCACGTGAATTCGCTTATTCACCATTCAAGTCATAAGGTTTCATAACTTATAACCCGTAACTCTTAATTCATACACCGATGAGCAAAAAAACCAAATTAGAATTAGTTACCTAGCCAAAGGTGAGAGTGCTCATCCTTCCTCCTCCGTCACGGTGCAGGAGGTGCTTCCCTGTATCACATCAGGAAGCATGAAAGCCTCAGCAGTCCAGCTGCTGTTGGATCTGCTTCAAAGGCTTTTTGGGTAAGCTGATGTTTTATACCTTCCAGCTTAGAAGTTTGGTCTATACCATTTCCATAAGTTAGCAGATTCTGCTGAAACTGCCAGACACTCAATATGCAAAGATGATGGCTGCAGGAGACAGCAATCTGCGGGTGATAATGGCTGTATAATGGTCCTTTAGCTCTTTCTGGCCACCTGTCCTGCCTATGTGGTGCTCTTGCTTTGACCTAATGGTGCTGCTCCCAGCATACATCAGGCCTTAGCATGAGCTGTGTTTGTTAGCCAAAATCTAAGCAGGAGTTGAGTGAACAGTCACACTCCCACCCGGGTGAATGGAATAGTGCAGCTGTATGCTGTGTAGCGATGGTCTTCAGCATTATGTTTGTACAGCAGCAACTGCAGAATGTCTCCTGTACCTTACTATCAAACATCACAGAATGGAAGAACTTTTGGCAGAAAAAGATGGAAAATCATCAACTCTCCTCTCATGTTGGATGGCCTATCTCTTAGTGGATGGCCCCATCTTCCTACAAATGGACCACAGTGTACAGTATTAGTGATCATAATGTAACTAACTTCAGTATGATATATACTTATTAATGTCAATTTAGTACTGACACTGCTAATGTAACTCTTAAAAAGTTGTCTGTTGGATATCCGAGTTCCAGGGAAGTATTTTTTTTTCACCACGCAGTTGAAAAAGCTTTTAATTTTTTGTTTGATAGACCTATTTTCTGAAACTTAGAAATGACAAATCTGTATAGCAATAATACCACTTTTATATGAATAAAGAACATTGTGATTTTAGGATATGTTTACAAAAGTATTTTTAATTCTTACTGTCTGAACAATTCCTATCATTTTGTGACAGGTAAATTTGTGTACTAAAAATATCACCTCTGGCTTAAGTTACATTCAACTTATGCTTTTGTGCTGGTTTTGGCTGGGATAGAGTTAATTTTCTTCATAGTAGCTTGTAACTGCTCAAATAAGCTATAAATATTTTTATTGTTAAGATAAAATATGAATAAAGGTAGGGACCATAATTATAGTGATGTCTGATTACCTGCTAAGAATGCACAAATGTGGGATTTGAGAACCTGGACTACTCTGTGTATAAATCATATGTTTCTTTCGTCCAAAACTATTTTCTAATCTGGAGCCAGGAAAAATGGATTTCTCCAATTTAGGCCAAATAAATACCCCTGGCTGTAAATTATGCAGGTTCAGAGGAGTACAGAATGATGACCATATTGTGCATACATACAAGCCTTAAACTGGGTGGGAGATTTTGGAGAGAGTCAAAATACAGTTCTGTAACTTTAAATGTGGATCCTGTCCCAAACATAGCATCAATACAACTCATTTCTTCATTTCAAACGTGGCATTCCTAGACTGGAGGGAGGAAAATTCCTAAGAAATCTTGGGTTTTGACTGTTAGGTGTATACATGTTCAAAATATGCAAAGAATCATTTGATAACTTTTTATATTAAGCATTTATATTCTAGTTTTTAGTATTTATAAGACTTTACTATAAGTAATGGTGTTTGTATGATATTGAAAACTGTTCAATTAATCTAAAACTGTCATACTATGGATTAATTCTTAATAAGCTCTGGTTTTAGCTGTGACTAGGAATACCAGTGAAACAATCCAAGGAATTTTTAATTTTTAATCCTTGAGAATCCAAACATTATTGATGAAGGCACTGTATTGCAAAAGCCTTTCCTGTTCACAGCATTTTATGGTTGAACAAGTTCAGACAAATAGACCTTTTCCGAGGTCACTTATTATTCAAACTTTAAAATATATTTCTTATATAGCAGTTCTTAATTTTATCCTAAATACAGATACTTAATGGATACATCCCAGAATTTTCTTTTTTTTTTTTATTTTCCACTGATCTTTTTTATGAAGTTTACAGAATATTCATGGCTTATTAGCTGCATGGTTACTGAACCATGTATTTTTACTATTGCTAAAGTACTGTATTTTAGCAGCAAAGCAGAGAATACATTTCTCAGCAGCTGCTGGCAATACATATGTCCAGAAGCACCAGGTTGTATGCAAACTTCAGAAATTATCTTAGGCAAAGGTAAGTGTCATCTATGGTGCTCAACACTTCCCCATAGTACAAGCATCTGGAAACAGAATCTTTAAACTTTGTCAAACTTCAGTTGTTTTGAAATGACTACTTTAGGCAAGTATTTGCCTCAGGATGAGTTCTTTATATTTCAGAGTTTTGGCTGACATACCTCATCTCTCTTACTGACTGAGATATGAAGAAAATGCTGTTTTCCCATGTTAAAATCTTAAAGCCATATTGCAGAGAAGTTCTAGCACCTTCTTCCCATGCAAATCTAGCAACATTTGACCAAGGTATAAATATTGAGAAGGAAGGAGACATCATAACTTTGCGTACACACACTTGATAAAGCCTTACAGCAAGTCATCCTTAAAATCTGAGACTAAACTGTGTCACTTTCAAAGAGCAATAAATAGGTTCCAATAGAGTTATACCAAAAGAGATGACAAGGAAAATGGTCTTTTCTTGCACTCAGTCTTTGCTCTGATTCATAGACTGAGTGGAAAAGGAAGTGAAGTGCTTATCAAATAATGTAGGTGCTAAATTAGTCTAGAATGGCATATATACAAATTGTAGGATTTGACATAAGTTGACACAGCAGATAATGACTATTACATGTAGATGAGAAGACAATAGCGGAAATCTTTTGCTGAGGCATAGGAACTTGTGACCACAGCAAGTCTGTAGACACCTTACCCTATATAGAGGTGCTGGAAGGTGAGTGTCCCTTGGACAGGGAATGAATGGAACAGTGTTTAAATATATACTATAGCAGTGCCTACTACTATAGAAAAGTACTTCTGTGTTGGGAACTTGATCCTTTAAAACAGCTGATGAAACATCATGGATGGTGGCTCTATCAGTGAACAAGCTTCCCCATCTATACTAGTGGCACAAAAGGTGAGGATGACATAGGCTGTGGTTGTAAGTGCAGCTCAGGGGATGGGGCCGAAAAGGAAAGAGACGAATAACATCAAGAACATTGGGGCCTGTTTTGCACTGGAGGGGGGAGGTGAGAGAGAGAGAGAGAGAGTGAAGGGTTCTTTCTGGATCTCAATAAGAAAGGCCCAACAACAAATGGCTTAATAAAATAGTGGTTTTAATAAGACAGAATAAGAAGAGGAACACAGATAGTGAGTAAATCTTACATCCCTTCAGATGCTGGGAAACCCATGTTCATGTAGCATAGGACCCTAGATGGATTTTCCTACGGCACGCTGTGCAGATTCTGTCCATGGAGAGAAGTTCCTTCTTTTTGGTCATGCGAGCTATTATATAATTTTCTTACAAGAAAACAACTCTATTAATAAAGGATTAATAAACTGGCTGAGTTTATCCTGTGGCCAAGGAATCTGTGCAGGACAACACAGCCTGAAGGCCATGCTGGGCATGCAATACAGCGCAGCACAGCACAGACCTAGGCCTATTCAGGTTAACTGTTATGTGGATCACTAACTCCTTGATGTACAGTGGCCTCCCAGTCAGGGTCAATACAGGGCCCATCTGTTTTTCTCTACTAATGAGCAAAGGAGACACTACACAGGTAGATGCCAAGATAGAGCATTCTGTTCAAGAAGGGGGCAATAAAGAAGATAAAGGCAGTGAAAAAAGAGGGGAACATGGCTGTAGCAGAAGGTATCTACACAGTCCTGAAAAACAGGTCATTTTGCTTGACCTAGGTCATGTGCAGAAACTGTGCTAAATTGCACATTCAGTTGGATAAAAAGGGCAAGATGCTGCAGTAAAATTATGTATTTTCTTTCTCTGAGTAGGTAAAGGTATGAAACCAAGGATAAGATTTTGCTGGTAACTCTGTAAACTTTTCTACCCCTGCAATCAATGCTAACAAGCAGAATTCAGGAACATAAAAGGACATTTTCCAGTAAGAGAATGTGCATTGGATCAAGATTATGCAGCTTGAAAAATACCAAGTGTTCTACCTTCTAAGTAGCTAAGAGTTACACAAGCAGATGGAACAGGCATGGACCCAAGATCTTGTGTTTGGCACATGACTGAGGTTCTCTCTATGCAACATTTTACCTTTGTGATTGCAAATCATATAGACATACCTGAGCAATCTTGCAGATTGATAGAATTATGGGTGTACAGGTTTTGGCTGGGATAGAGTTAAATTTCTTCATAGGAGCTTGTATGGGGCTATGTTTTGGATTTATGCTGAAAACAGTGTTGATAACACAGGGATGTTTTCATTATTGCTGAGCAGTGCTTACACAGAGTCAAGGCCTTTTCTGCTTCTCACATTGCTCCACCAGCAAGTAGACTGGGGGTGCACAAGAAGTTGGGAGGGGACACAGCCGGGACAGCTGACCCAAACTGGCCAAAGGGATATTCCACACCATATGACATCATGCTCAGTAATAAAAGCTGGGGGAAGAAGGAGGAAGGGGGGACATTCAGAGTGATGGCGTTTGTCTTCCCAAGTAACCATTACGTGTGATGGAGCCCTGCTTTCCTGGAGATGGCTAAACATCTGCCTGCCGATGGGAAGTAGTGAATGAATTCCTTGTTTTGCTTTGCTTGCGCATGCAGCTTTTGCTTTACCTATTAAACTGTCTTTATTTCAACCCAAGTTGAAAAAAGTTTTCTCACTTTTACCCTTCTGATTCTCTTCCCCTTCCCACTGGAGGGGGAGCGAGCGAGCAGCTGTGTGGTACTTAGCTGCTGGCTGGGGTTAAACCTCAACAATGGGCAAGAGTAGGAGTTCATCTGCAAGCCCTTCCATTCTCAGGCATTTAGTCTGAACTGAGATACACGCTACCACAGCTGTATTGCCATTGCTTCAGTTAAGATATATAAAGTTAGAGTTTTCAAAAATATTACAAATTTATGATCTTTGAACAAAATATGACAACATATTTGCTGTATGCAAATCCAAATTTACTGCTTAATGATGCAACTAATAATAAATTCATATAATATAACCTGAAATATGATGTGTTGTTCTTTGGATTTTGTGCCCTTACATGTAGTTGTTATGGATTTATGATATATTAACTTACGTCCATATCTGCACTCTAAATGACCTCAAATTCAAAGCAGGGATTTAGGAAGACTAAATTGAAAAACAGTAACAGCTATGCTGTGAAATGAGTAAAGCATGAATAAGAGATGGGATCACTGTAAGGGTTAGATTTTCTGGAAAGACTGATAAGCAAATGGGCAGAAATAGGTAGCATAGGAGGAAGCAGAAATTTGAGTCCAAGGATGACTTGAAGATTTCATGTTCGTGGAAATATGTTATCATTCTAAAAATGCCCTTTTACTCCGTTAACCACAATCAGGGAGCAATGGAATTATGCTTTAGCTAAGAGGTGAAGTTACAGTGCAGTAGAGGAAACAATTATTCTGTTAGTGCTCTGAGGCATTTATTCTTTCAATTTGTTCATAAGCTGAAACAATTCATGTTGCCTGTGAAGACAATGTATTATTCATGAATAAACCAACTTGCAGTCATTCTCTACAGTCACTAGAAGCAAAGCTGCTGAAAACTCCCATGATTATGATTCTGTGGGTGTTATTTAAGAAAACAAGGCTATAAATTCATTAAACATATTATTTTGCAATTGACAGTTTATTAGAAATATAGACAGGATTACTGACACTTTCAGTAGCATGACTGGTGTTTCCCCACCACTGAACCCCAAAACATGCCTGGATCTCTGATTATTGCTTACAGTTAAAGTCACCCTTTTCATTCTTTCCAGTCTCTTAGCAGTAGATCAAGAACTACAATAAAGACCCTGAGGCTCCAGTTCTATCCCACTGACATTCATGGCAGTTTTGCAGTTGGGTGCTGAAGGAAGAGCCTGTGATCTAATGCTTTAAAACACAAAAGATTTGTTGTTTTAAAGCAAAGACAAGTCAGGTCAAAATATAGAAGTACTCTTTTCAATTCTGAATTCTTCACAGATGGTCATTCCCACATGCAAAAACTTAAATAACCTTTCAGGCTGTAGTAGGGCTAATGAAAAGTCCAACAAAATGATAGATGTGTTTGGACATAAATGTCACACCCAGTGGAATTACAATAAATAGTAATTTAACAGCTTTGGCAAGGTGCTCTTTTGACTGTGTTGCACCACTAGCATATTTTACATGTGTATCACAGTCATGAATAAGCCAGACCAGACACAGACATTCACAGATCAGTTTTGATTTCCTATTAAACTACATGCTTATTTTCCTTCACCCACCCTTTTTAGCTAATAAAAGAAGCCAAGGGAATGCAGTGATCTTAGTCTCTTTGGAACAAAAGTTAACTCCAAATTCTCATGATTGATTCTTACAGACTGGTAAAACTTCAGAAGAGAGAAAAAAATCCTAACAATGAACCCTTTTTGACAGTTGAATTGTTTGTTATTTACTACAGACATAAACCCCTGATACCAAAGATGGCATGCAAAATTATCATCATCACTAGCAATGTGTCTGGAGCTACAGGGCTTGAACTAAGTTCCCAATTTAAGAAAAAGTTTATAAACATGCAATAGCTTATTCCTCCCCATTGTATTGGGTTTACATGGCAAGGTTTTGGTAGAGAGGGGGCTGCACCATGGGCTACAGAGGAATCTCTGCTCTGGCGCCTGGAGCACCTCCTCCCCCTCCTTCTTCATTGACCTTGGTGTCTGCAGAGTTGTTTCTCTCACATTTTCTCACTCCTCTCTCCCAGCTGCTGCTGCGCAGCAGTTTTTACCCCTTTCTTAAATATGTTATCTCAGAGGCGCTACCAATGTTGCTGATTGGCTCAGCTTTGGCCAGCAGTGGGTCCATCTTGGAGCCAGCTGGAACTGGCTCTATCGGACATGGGGGCAACTTCTGGCATCTTCTCACAGAAGCCACCCCTATAGCCCCCCTGCTACCAAAACCTTGCCATGTAAACCCACGTATTGGGTCTGGCTGAGATGGAGTTAATTTTCCCCATAGCAGCCCTCATAGTGCTGTGCTCTGTATTGGTAGCTAGAACGGTGTTGATAACACACCAGTGTTTTGGCTACTGCTGAGCAGTGCTCGCACAGCATCAAGGCTGTCTCTCCAACATTGCCCCCCTCACCAGTAGGCTGGGGGTGGGCAAGATCTTGGGAGGGGACAGAGCCAGGACAGCTGACCCAAACTGACCAAAGGGATATTCCATACCTTATGAAGTCTGCTCAGCAATAAAAGCTAGGAGAAGGAGGAGGAAGGGGGGCATTCGTTATTTATGTTTGTCTTCCAGAGCAACCACTACGCGTACTGAAGCCCTGCTTCCCGGGAAGTGGCCAAACATCGCCTGCTGATGGGAAGTAGAGAATAAAATCTTTTGTTTTCCTTTGCTTTCGTGTGCGGCCTTTGCTTTTGCTTTATTAAACTGCCCTTATCTCGACCCACGAGCCTTTCGTCATATTTTCTCTCCCCTGTCCAGTTGAGGACGGGGAGTGAGAGAGCAGCTTTGGTGGGCGCCTGGCATCCAGCCAGGGTCAACCCACCACAACCCAATACATTCCTCCTTAAGAGACTAGAGACATGGAAAAGACTTTGGTCTCTGGATTCATAGTGACTTGTGGAAGTAATAGTAATGGGCCTTTTTTTCTTCACAAGGAAGAAGAAACAAAAGAAACAGGATCCCTAGTATACTCATCTTGGCAGCACAGAGCTGTAAGAAATTGCCTTCCACATTCTTCGTCTTTATATTGCAGACCACGAGTGCTGTGAACAGAATGTGCAAATGGGGAGCGGTGTCTAAGAGGAGTGACAAGGCAGTTTGTGTGGCAGTTGGTGCAGAAGGGCTCACGAGAAGGGTGGCACACTACCAGTTGTTGGGCTGCTGCCTGCTCTACTCACACACAGGCTTAGGCTGCAGCCCTGATGGTCACCCCAGCTAGCTGTTGGCTGTGCAAACCTACCCAGCAGCTTGAGATCTCCAGGGAATTAGAAGGGCTTATTAGGCAGTACTTTGAGATCATTGGAAGCATGGTGGCAGAGACCAGGCAAGGGCTGTGCTCTGCAGCAGCCAGGAACCATCTACCTAGCCAGGCTAGCCTGAGATGACTGGAGGCAGCTGCCCAGACAGAGCTTCCTATCAGGGAAGCTGCTGTCCAGGTGGAGGGCTGTAAAGTCTGTACCCCACACTCCTGGGTGGAGGAGGATGCAAGCTCCACCTGTGCAAGGTGTGCTCTGGTGGAGTCACTCAGGCAGCAGATGGAGGTGCTGCAGGAGGAAGTAAGCAGGTTATGCTGTATTAGGGAGTGGGAACAAGAAATAGACAGACTATTATTTGGAGCATTGCAAGAAGAAATTTTACAGCCCCGTGGCACTGATCTCCAAGGACTACCAGACAAAGAGCGTCAACAGCAAACAGACAGAACCTTGGAGAAGGAGGTGCCATGGTCTCTGGTAACTCATGGCAACAGGATATCACTTTCCCCCATTTCCTTGTATGTACCAACCAGTAACAGATACGAAGTCTTGGCAGTGGATGAAGCCAATGAGCAAGACTCACAGGGAGAAACCGCACCAGCAGCACACACTAAAAGCTGCAAAAGGAAGCAGTGAGTGATAGTAGTGGGCAACTCTGCTGAGAGGCACCAAGGCACCCATCTGCCAGCCTGATAAACAGTCAAGGGAAGTTTGCTGCTTGCCAGGAGCCAAGATCCAGGATGTCACAGAGAGACTGCCACAACTGGTAAAAAGCACAGACTACCATCCCCTACTTCTTTTCCATGTGGGCACCAATGACACGGTAAAGCATAGCCTGGGCAAGATCAAGCAGGACTTGAGAGCCCTGGGGGCCCAAGTGAAAAGGACAGGTTCCCAAGTGTTCTTTGTCTTGCCAACCAGAGATAGGGGTGCAGGTGGAAGTCGATGCATCATGCAGATCAACACCTGGCTTGGTGGCTGGTGTCATCGCCAGGGCTTAGGCTTATGTGATCACAGGACATTCTTCATCGAATACAGATTATTGAGGAGAGATGGAATCCACCTATCTAGAACAGGAAGGAGAATCTTCGCTGGCAAATTGGCTTAGTGAATTGTGCTTTAAATTAACAAACTTGGGGGGTGGGGTTCAAAGTCATGACACTTGTGTACTTACAAGCAACAGGGTGGATGAGCGCACCTACCGGAGCAGTGAGGAATGCCCCCCAACCCTCCAAAAAGGTTCCGCCAAAAAGGTGAGACAGTCGACAGTCCAACTGAAGTGTCTCTATACCAATGTATGCAGCATGGGTAACAAACAGGAGGAGCTGGAAGCCGCTGTGCAGCTGGAAAGCTATGATCTGATGGCTATTACTGAAACTTGGTGGGATGAATCACATGAATGGAGTGCTGCAATCGATGGCTATAAACTGTTCAGGAGGGACAGGCAAGGAAGGAAGGAGGGGTGAGGGAGTTGCCCTCTATGTAAAAAAATGGATTGTTTGCACAGAGCTGTCTTTGAAAACCAGCAGTACACAGGTCGAGAGCTTATGGGTGAAAATTAGAGACCAAGCCAACAAAGGAAACCTCATGATTGGTGTTTACTACAGGCTGCCTGATCAAGGGGAGGATGTCGATGAAGGGTTCTTACTTCAACTACAGGACGCATCACACTCACAGGCCCTGATCCTGCTAGGGGACTTCAACCACCCTGACAGCTTCTGGAAAAGCGACACAGCAAGCTGCGAGCAGTGTAGGAGACTCTTGGAGTGCACTGAGGATAACTTCCTAATCCAGGTGATAGAAAGCCCAACCAGAGGAGAAGCAGTACTGGACCTGTTGCTCACCAATGCGGAGGAACTTATTGGAGAGGTCAAGACTGGTGGTAGCCTGGGCTGTAGTGATCATGCCCTGATGGAATTCATGATCTCAAGGGATATAGGTCAGGCGAAAAGCATAGTCAAGACCCTAAACCTTAGGAAAGCAAACTTTCAGTTGTTTAAGGAACTGATGGATGGAACCCCCTGGGAAAATACCATCAGGGATAAAGGAGCTAAACACAGCTGGCAACTATCTAAAGACATTTTTCTTAGAGCACAAGAACTATTGATTCCCATGTGTATGAAATCATGGAAGGAAGGCAGGTGACCATCATGACTGAGTAAGGACCTCCTGGTCGAACTGAAACACAAGAGGGAAATGCATAGGCAGTGGAAGCAGGGACATGTATCCTGGGAAGAATATAGGGATACTGCCCGGGAGTGTAGGGGTGGGATCAGGAAAGCTAAGGCACAGCTGGAGCTAAATTTGGCAAGGAATGTGAAGAACAATAAGAAGGGCTTCTACAGGTACATTGGCCAGAAAAGGAAGACAAAAGAAATTGTATCCCCCCTGATAAATGAGACAGGGGATCTGGTGACAACTGACATGGAGAAGGCAGAGGTACTCAACAATTATTTTGCCTCAGTCTTCACTGGCAATCACTCTTCCCACATCTCTCAAGTCCCTGAATCTCAAGGCAGGGACTGGGGGAATGAAGTTCCTCCCATCGTAGGAGAGATCAGGTTTGAGACCATCTGAGGAACCTGAACAAGGACTTGGGGATGAAAAATTAGATATGAGCCGGCAATGTGCACTTGCAGCCCAGAAAGCCAATCGTATCCTGGGCTGCATCAAAAGAAGCATGACCAGCAGGTCGAGGGAGGTGATTCTCCCCCTCTACTCTGCTCTCGTGAGACCCCATCTGGAGTACTGCATCCAGCTCTGGGGCCCCCAGCACAAGAAAGACATGGACCTGCTCGAGCGGGTCCAGAGGAGGGCCACGAAAATGATCAGGGGGCTGGAGCACCTCCCCTATGAGGACAGGCTGAGAGAGTTGGGATGGTTTAGCCTGGAGAAGACAAGGCTTTGGGGAGACCTTATTGCAGCCTTTCAATATATAAAGGGGGCTTCTAAGAAAGATGGAGAAAGACTTTTTACCAGGGCCTGTAGTGATAGGACAAGGGGCAGCGGTTTTTAAATGAAAGAGGGTAGTTTTAGATTGGACATAAGGAAGAAATTCTTTACAATGAGGGTGGTGAGACCCTGGAACAGGTTGCCCAGGGAAGTTGTGGATGCCCCATCCCTTGAAGTGTTCAAGGTCAGGTTAGACAGGGCTTTGAGTAACCTGACCTAGTGGAAGATGTTCCTGCCCACAGCAGGGGGGTTGGATGATCTTTAAAGGTCCCTTCCAACGCAAACCATTCTATGATTCTAACATTTCCAAGTCAGAGAGAGGAGAAAAGGTGCTCTGTCCATTTTCTGTTTATTTCACTTCACTTCTTTTTCAAAATAATCGCTTTCTGTCTGGCTTTCTGTCGGCTACTCTACTCCCACTTGACAACAAATTCTTTGAAATCCATCTGCTTCAGGTCATATCCTGCTCTGTTGGTTTGACCATGCCACCATCTTCTTCATAGCCCTCCTGCTCAGATCTTCATTCTTGCTTTTACAGGCATTTAAAGTCTTTCCTTCCCCACTTACACACAGAAGTTTCTTCCTTCTCACTTGCTCTACCAGTAACACTTCTCACTTCTAAACAATTATCTTCTCTTCCTTGCTGCTTTTTATGCATGAAAAGTTGCTTATATTGATCCATAAGACCTCATCCTGTTCTTTATTTCAAATCCATCCTTAAATAACTACTTTTGAAATTCACCTACGGAACACTAGTTAACCAACTTGTAATAACTTGACAGTACCTAGGCCCAGTCACAAGTTGTTTATAGAAGACAGGAAACTTTGGAATGATTGGGAACAACTAACTTGCACAATAGTTTGCATTAACTTATACAAGGTACTATGTAGGTGCACCAAATTGTGCATACATAAACCATAAAAATGCTTTGTTTATCAGAGTATGCAGCATGGGGACCACGAGTGTGGGAACAGTGACTTTCCATTTGTGGACACTGAAATTGTAAAGGACCAGCTGTATCAGCTGAATGTTCACAAGTCCATGGGGCCTGATGGGATTCATCCCAGAGTACTGAAGGAGCTAGCGGATGATACGGCAGGACCCCTCTCAATCATCTACCAAAGGTCTTGGGAGTCTGAGGAGGTCCCCGCTGACTGGAAGCTAGCCAATGTAATTCCAATTTACAAGAAGGGTGTGAGGGAAGACCTAGTGTCGTGGTTTAACCCCAGCCAGCAGCTAAGCACCACACAGCTGCTCCCTCACTCCCCCCCATCCCCTGCTCCCAGTGGGATGGGGAGGAGAATCAGGAAAGAAGGTAAAACTCATGGGTTGAGATAAGAACAATTTAATAACTAAAGTAAAATAAAATACACTACTAACTAATAATAATAATAATAATAATAATATAATAATAATTGTAATGAAAAGGAATATAACAAAAAAAAGGAATAACACCCAAGAAAAGACAAGTGATGCACAATGCAATTGCTCACCACCCGCTGACCGATGCCAGAGCCACGATTTGCCCCCCCCGACCAACTCCCCCCTGTTTACATACTGGGCATGACGTTCTATAGTATGGAATACCCCTTTGGCTAGTTCGGGTCAGCTGTCCTGGCTATGCTCCCTCCCAGCTTCTTGTACACCTGCTTGCTGGCAGAGCAAGGGAAACTGAAAAGTCCTTGACTTAAGATAAGTGCTACTTAGCAACAACTAAAACATCAGAGTGCTATCATCAACATTATTCTCACACTAAATCCAAAACCCAGCACTGTACCAGCTACTAAGAAGAAAATTAACTCTATCCCAGCCAAAACCAGGACAAATGTGTTTACATTTGGAGTTAATGGGAAAGTGATTTCCTTGATTGGGACCAAAGCATATAGTACCTTGTCAGATCAAACCCTTATAAAGGTAGGGAGTCAGGTGCTGCCAGAGTATATTGCAAAATACAAGAAAGATGAATATGGCTAATATGTTTTCACTTCTTGTGGCTGTTTGCTAGAACTCTTTATTTTCAAGGATACTTTGGCAAGATGATATTTATCATAAATTATAGGAATTTATTAGTGAAGGCCTTTTGCTTTGACAGGCTTTTCTCATAGCAAACAGTCATGATATATTAAACTTGCTAAGGGGCAGGCCTGATTGCAGGGGTTTTAAATTGACCTTACCGTCCTTGGTAATCCAAAGGACAAGCGATAATATCTTTTCCATTAGCAGCTTATTATGATATCTTTTTCTGCTCTCCATGGTTGTATTGGGTCTAGCTGAGATGGAGTTAATTTTCCCCATAGCAGCCCTCATAGTGCTGTGCTCTGTATTGGTAGCTAGAACAGTGTTGATAACACACCAGTGTTTTGGCTACTGCTGAGCAGTGCTCCCACAGCATCAAACCTGTCTCTCCAACATTGCCCCCCCCTCACCAGTAGGCTGGGGGTGGGCAAGATCTTGGGAGGGGACAGAGCCAGGACAGCTGACCCAAACTGACCAAAGGGATATTCCATACCATATGACGTCTGCTCAGCAATAAAAGCTAGGAGAAGGGGGAGGAAGGAGGGGCATTCGTTTGTTTACGTTTGTCTTCTGGAGCAACCACTACGCATACTGAAGCCCTGCTTCCCGGGAAGTGGCCGAACATCGCCTGCTAATGGGAAGTAGAGAATAAAATCTTTTGTTTTCCTTTGCTTTCGTGTGCGACCTTTGCTTCTGCTTTATTAAACTGTCCTTATCTCGACCCACGAGCCTTTCGTTTTATTTTCTCTCCCCTGTCCAATTGAGGAGGGGGAGTGATAGAGCGGCTTTGGTGGGCACCTGGCATCCAGCCAGGGTCAACCCACTACAGTCCTTTTTGGCGCCCAATGTGGGGCTCGACAACGGCAGTTTTGTATTAAGCGTGCTATAGCTATAGTAGTTATTAAGCGACAAGCTCCTGTGTGGGTCATGGAGTTTGTTGGCTGCACTGCTTATCTCTTTATTTTGCTGAGCTTGGGAACATGTTAATAGAAACAATGGCTCTATGTGCTTTGCCCTGGTACTGATGGCCTTGCTGTGCTGGGGGAGCTATTTTGTGGGGAGGATGAAAGAACTTGGGAACATGCTGGTACAAACAATGGCTCTATGTGCTTTGCCCTGGCATTGATGGCCTTGCTGTGCTGGGGGAGCTATCTTGTGGAGAAGATGAGGGAATACATCTCCCTCTTCCTACCTGGGATTGATGTGGATGGTTTTATTATGCAGGCTCCCAAGGTCCTTGTTCACCCTTATGTGAGCTGTTTAATACTACTAATTAATACTGTTGGCATATTATGGGTTTTGTGGAATCTGGTCTCGTCCTGTTTTAAGAGAAGACAACTTTTGGGTGAGGCAATACTGAAATGTGCCCTGAGGCGGCTGGTCCCTGGGTGGCAGGGTGTGTGGAAGGATTTGGGCAGATTCCTAGGACAGTTATCAATCACCTCCCATAACCTGGGACTTTACACCTGAACAGGCAAGCAACCCTGGCAAACTGATGTGCCACCTGATAGAAGGGTGCCTTGCCTACCCCAATGAAAACCAGCAGCTTCTAGCACTGTACTGGGGCCTGGCCTGTGCCTATCGAGCCACAGTTCAGTACTCTCAGAGGACTGTGGTTGAGGCAGGGACCCAAACTGCATCTGAGAACACCATGGTTGAGATAGATAGGCACCCAAACAACAACAACAACTACAGTAATTGCCCCAGTAGTGAAAAAGAAGCAGTGGACAAGGAGAACAATGGGTCCATACCCTTGATTAGTAAGGGAGGAGGAAGAAGAGGAAAGGTTTGATCAAGAAGCTGGTCCTTCGACAAAGAAATTGGAGGAAGGAGTGAGAGAACTCAGACAGGAAGCAGAAACTACCTGGTCCCTGACCTCATCAGAACTTCGAGACATGCGGAAAGATTACAGCCACCAGCCAGGTGAGCGGATTGCTGCCTGGCTGCTCCAATGCTGGGATAGCAGGGCTGACAGTCAGCAATTGGAAGGTAAGGAAGCCCAACAGCTGGGATCTCTTGCTAGAAACCGGGGAATTAAGAGAGGAATTGGAAAAGAGGCAGCAATTTGCAGTCTCTGGAGACGGCTCCTCTCAAGTGTGAGGGCAAGATATCCATTCAAGGAAGAGCTTGAGAACTCCCCAGGAAAGTGGACTACTGCAGATGAAGGCATCCAGTACCTGAGAAAATTAGCGGTGCTGGAAGTCATCTACAGTGATCTAGACGATGATGAGGTCTCCAGAGATCCAGAGGATGTCCTGTGCACATGGGCCATGTGGAGGAAGGTGATTCAAAGTGCCCCAGCGTCATATTCTAACAGCTTGGCAGCGATGTATTGCTCAGATATGGATATACCAACTGTGGAGAAAGTGTCTTCTTGGCTCCAAAACTTTGAAGAAAATCTCTGTACCTCCTCATCCCTACGGGCCAGCGCCTTGGCTGTCAGGGGCGCCCCAAGAAGTCAGTCCCCTCCTGCCCCGGTCAGAAGGAAAGGGAGCCCCAGGCGCATGTTGCGTGGTGCACTCTGGTTCTTCCTGCATGACCAGGGGGAGGACATGAGGGAGTGGGATGGTGAACCCACCTTTAAGCTGGAAGCCCGTGTATGTGAACTGAGAGGGAAGACAGCTGTTAAGAAGGGGTCACCCAAGAAGGCTGTCAGCATAGTTGCTGTAGAGACACAAGAAGGCAATTGGCGATCTCCCAGACATAGAAGAACTGAGATCACCTCCCTTGATTCTGGTGAGGGGACTTCTGGTCTGGCACTGCAAGGGTCAGACAGTGAATACTCCGACAAGGAACAGGAATAGAGGGTCCCTGCCTTCAGCCAGGAGGAGGAAAGGGATGACCGGGTGTACTGGACTGTGTGGATTCAATGGCCTGGCACATCAGACCCACAGAAGTATAAGGCTTTGGTAGATACCGGTGCACAGTGTACGCTGGTGCCATGAGGGTATAGGGGCACAGAACCCATCTGCATTTCTGGAGTGACAGGGGGATGCCAAGAATTGTCTGCATTGGAGGCTGAGGTGAGCTTAAGAGGGGACAAGTGGGAAAAGCACCCCATTCTGACCGGCCCAGAGGCCCCTTGTATCCTTGGCATAGACTGCCTCAGGAGAGGGTACTCCAAGGAACCAAAGGGGTACCGGTGGGTTTTTGGTGTAGCTACTGTGAACACAGAGAAGATCAAACAGCTATCTACCCTGCCTGACCTCTCGGAAGATCCCTTCGTTGTGGGATTGCTGCAAGTTGAAGAACAGCAGGTGCCAATTGCTACCAGGACGGTGCACTGGCGGCAATATCGCACAAACTGAAACTCCCTGGCTCCCATCCATGAGCTGATTCATCAATTGGAGATCCAAGGAGTCATCAGCAAGACTCGCTCACCTTTTAATAGTCCCATATGGCCAGTGCAAAAGTCTGATGGAGGGTGGAGGTTAACAGTAGACTATCGTGGCCTGAATGAAGTGACACCACCACTGAGTGCTGCTGTACCAGACATGTTAGAGCTCCAATATGAACTGGAATCGAAGGCGGCCAAGTGGTATGCTACAAATGACATTGCCAATGTGTTTTTCTCAATTCCTTTGGCAGCAGAGTGCAGGCCACAGTTTGCTTTCACGTGGAGGGGTGTCCAATACACCTGGAATCGACTGCCCCAGGGGTGGAAGCACAGCCCTACCATTTGCCATGGACTAATCCAGAATGCACTGGAACAGGGTGATGCCCCTGAACATCTACAATACATCGATGGCATCATTGTGTAGGGCAACAAGGCAGAAGAAGTGTTTGAGAAGGGAAAAAGAGTCATTCAGATTCTTCTGAAAGCTGGTTTCGCCATAAAGAAAAGCAAGGTCAAGGGACCTGCACAGGAGATCCAGTTCTTGGGAATAAAATGGCAGGATGGACGCCGTCATGTGCCTATGGATGTGGTCAACAAGATAGCAACTATGTCTCCACCAGCTAACAAGAAGGAAACACAAGCTTTCCTAGGCCTTGTGGGATTCTGGAGAATGCATATTCCAGGTTATAGTCAGCTTGTGAGCCCTCTCTATCGAGTAACCCAAAAGAAGAACAATTTTGAGTGGGGCCTTGAGCAACAACAAGCCTTTGAGCATATCAAACAGGAGATAGCTCGTGCAGTAGCTCTTGGGCCTGTCCGGACAGGACCAGCTGTGCAAAATGTACTCTACACTGCAGCTGGGGAGCATGGTCTCACCTGGAGCCTCTGGCAGAAAACACCAGGAGAAACCTGAGGTTGACCATTAGGGTTTTGGAGCCGGGGGTATCGAGGATCAGAAGCCCACTACACCCCGACTGAAAAAGAGATACTAGCAGCATATGAGGGGGTTCGAGCCGCTTCAGAAGTTGTTGGTACAGAAGCATATCTCCTCTTGGCACCACGATTGCCCGTGCTACACTGGATGTTCAAAGGAAACATCCCCTCTACATGTCACGCAACCGACGCTACGTGGAGTAAGTAAGCGGGTAGCATTGATCACACAACAAGCTCGACTGGGGAAACCCAACCACCCAGGAATCCTGGAAGAGATCGTGGACTGGCCAGAAGGCAGAGATTTTGGAGCATTGCCTGAGGAGGTGGCTCGTGCCCAAGAGGCACCACCACCATATAATGAGTTATCAGAAGATGAAAGGTGTTATGCTTTGTTTACTGATGGATCCTGTCGTGTGGTAGGAAACCATCGGAAATGGAAAGCTGCTGTGTGGAGTCCCACATGACAAGTCGTTGAGGCCACTGAAGGAGAAGGTGAGTCAAGTCAGTTTGCAGAAGTGAAAGCCATCCAGCTAGCCCTAGAGATTGCTGAACGAGAAAAGTGGCCAGTACTCTATCTCTCTACTGACTCCTGGAGGGTGGCTAATGCCCTATGGGGGTGGCTGCAGCAGTCGAAGAAGACCAATTGGCAGCACAGGGGTAAACCCATCTGGGCTGCTGCATTATGGCAGGACATTGCTTCCCGGGTAGAAAACATGGCTCTAAAGGTATGTCATGTAGATGCTCACATGCCCAAAAGCCGCACCACTGAAGAACATCGAAACAATGAACAGGTAGACAAGGCTGCCAAAATTGAAGTAGCTCAGGTGGACCTGGACTGGGAGCGTAAGGGTGAGCTATTTGTAGCTCGATGGGCCCACGAAACATTGGGACATCTAGGGAGAGATGCAACATACAGATGGGCTCGTGATCGAGGGGTGGACCTGACCATGGAGGCCATCACACAGGTCACTCACGAATGTGAAACATGTGCTGCAATCAAGCGAGCCACACAAGTAAAATCTCCCTGGAACAGAGGGCGGTGGCTGGGTTTTCAATATGGCGAGGCCTGGCAAATTGACTATATTGGACCACTGCCACGAACACGCCAAGGCAAGCGCTACATGGTCACCATGGTGGAAGCAACTACTGGTTGGCTGGAAACATACCCTGTAAACCATGCCACTGCCCGAAACACCATCTTAGGCCTTGAAAGGCAAATTTTGTGGTGACATGGTACCCCAGAAAGAATTGAGTCAGATAATGGGACTCATTTCTGGAATAACCTCATAAACTCCTGGGCAAAGAAACACGGCATTGAGTGGGTGTATCACATCCCCACAAGCCTCTGGAAAGATTGAGAGATATAATGGACTGTTAAAGACTATGTTGAGAGTGCTGGGCAATGGGGCATGGAAGCACTGGGATACAAATTTAGCAGAAGCCCCTTGGCTGGTTAACACCAGAGGATCTGCTAACCGTCCTGGTCCTGCCGAAACAAAACCCTTACATACTGTGGGAGGAGATAAGGTCCCCATAGTGCACATAGGGAAGTGGCTGGGGAAGGCGGTATGGATTGCTCCTCCCATGGGAAAAGGCAAGCCCATTCGTGGGATTGTCTTTGCTCAAGGACCTGGGTGTACTTGGTGGGTAATGCGGAAGGATGGGGAGACCTGGTGTGTGCCTCAAGGAGATTTAACCTTGGGGGAAAAATAATCTGTGATGTGAGTTGTATGTTGTAGGAAGTAATGCAGCAGGAATGACCTGAACCAATGAAGAGTGAGTTTCACAAGGAACCAGGCGAGTGCAACGATGACTGAAACCAAGCCAGTGTTGGTGCTCAACAATCAAACATACTGCTTCTCCTGTCCTGAACACCCATCTTGACAGACGGGGCCCAAGTCATAGCCTGTTTGTGAACATCTGGAGGAGTGCAAGAAGCCCATGGAATGGGAGAGTAATATCTCTCTGTTAAAGAAGAGGGGATAGTAGTTAATGAGAATGTGCAAATCTGTATGTTGGGTATAAAGATGGTTTAAGTATGTAGTTTAAGTCGTAAGTGTTGGTAAGAAGGGATTTCAGTAATGAGAATTAAATACAATGGGATGGTTAGAAGATATATGTATATGTGTGTATTAAATTATGTGGGACCTGAGCATGACGCAAATGGTATGGAATAAGGAGTAGAGATTGTATTGGGTCTGGCTGAGACAGTTAGTTTTCCCCATAGCAGCCCTCATAGTGCTGTGCTCTGTATTGGTAGCTAGAAAGGTGTTGATAACACACCAGTGTTTTGGCTGCTGCTGAGCAGTGCTCGCACAGCATCAAGGCTGTCTCTCCAACATTGCCCCCCCCTCACCAGTAGGCTGGGGGTGGGCAAGATCATTTGAACTTAAGCTTTCCAGGTGAGATGTGTGCCTCAGTCTAAATGTAATTATGATGAAAATACCTGGGTTTTTTCAGAAAACAAGAATATACAAAAGTACATTATTTTGTTCTTGTTAGAAGGAATTCTGGCAACTTTTCTTTGAGAAGTTCCAGGAACTTGAGTGCTGGTAGCACAAGCCCCTTTTATGATGTATGTGCTCTTGAAAATCTTTAATTATAAGTATTTCAAAGAGATTATTACTAGAACTCTGGAAGCGATGAAGATTTTTGCCCATGCTGAATGTGTTTAAGCCCAGAATTTGGCAGGACTTCCCTTGCAATTTAATTTGTAATCTGCTGCATAGTGGGAATTGGTTGGAAACTATATACAATAAAGGAGTCGTCTTCTGTGCTTCCTTGATGCCTTGATGTACTCCAACAGTATGGCAGAAACTGCTTGAATTGGATGTTGAATTGAAAAATGCAAGAACTGGAACAGTGTTGATAAGGGGCCTAGGGAGGAGGGGACTGAGATGGAAACTGGGCAGGGGGAAAATGGTGAATGGGAAATAGGAGAAGTTGGAAATTAGTTGGTGAAAAAGGATTAGGTGATGAGCAGTGGAAAAGGTGAAACAACCCTTGAACTGAAAAACAAGATGACTGGGATCCAATGCGATAAAGAATAAGAGAAACAGATCTGAAGCATATGGAAAGAGCTGGGCTTAGCTGAATTAGAAATCAAACCATGGAGCACAGAGATTTAGAAGAAGAGACAGTAAACGAGGGCCATTTGTGATGAGTGCAGGTCAGGAAGAGAAAAAGAAGTAATGAGGACATGGAATAAATTGAGAGTGGCCAGGCAAAATGGAAATAAGGAACAGTTGCATTTGGAAAGAAAATATGGAAACTGGACATGGATACTACGAATAGTGAAAGAAATTGTCATGACAAAGATGGTAGGAAGACAGAGAATAAATTAGAGGGAAAAGAACAGAAGACTTGAAGACTGGGTAGAAAGTACTGCGTTATGTGGAATACACTCTTCTCTGGAACCTCGAACAGAACTGAGAATGCACCACTCCTCTCCTGTTAGCAAGTATTTGTAAAATCTACTATTTCAGTCTGCTCTGTTGCTGACAACATAGTAGTAGTTTGCCTGCTTCTATCACTTCTGTTCTTAGCTCCAACAGCAAGGCAGGATGTTAAGTAATTCAAAAGGTCTTAATTCTTGGAATGACTCATATCCCATGGAGATATGATATCATACTTTAAGCTTGCTTTTTTCCCCCACCTCAACTGTATCAGAAGAGCTTCTTGAATATTGGAGATATACTGCAAAGGTAAGGAGTTCTCCTGTTATTAATTATGATACTGCCTTTAATCATAGCCACAAACTACTTTAAATCCTGCCTTTCCTGACTTTGAGCACATAACCTTGCAGTCTTACTGATTTTATTTTACTGCAGGTTTGTGTGGGTTTGTGCAATATGCAGGTGATTTGATGCTATCCAAGCTCTGATTATGAAGTATCCTTTCCCTTTAACAATTTTTTAACAATTCTCCTCCTCCTTCCTGAACCCTTTCCTCTGACTGTGAGGATAGAAACCACCTGTGCTCCTGATCCTTTTAACATTGCTCTGAGGGACATATAGTCTCTTTTGATGGTTTTAAGTTGCCTCGTTGCAGTATCATTAGACCCTACGTGGAATAGTAGGAGCATATGACAATCTATAGGGTTCACCAGGCTTGGCAGCCTCTCAGTGACGTCATGAATGCAAGCTCCTGGTAGGCAGCAAACGTCTCTAGAAAGATCGTCTGGATGGCAAATGGGTGCTTTAGTGCCTCTCAGTAAGGAATCTCCAATTACCCATACTTTATGTGCTTTTCTGGTGGCACTGGTTCTAATGTGGGTGGCTGGTTGGATCAACTTTGCATAGTTGACTTGTCATAGAATAATAGAATGGTTTGGGTTGGAAGGGACCTTAAAGATCATCTAGTTCCAACCCCCCCTGCCATGGGCAGGGACACCTTCCACTAGACCAGGTTGCTCAAAGCCCCATCCAACCTGACCTTGAACACTTCCAGGGAGGGGGCATCCACAACCTCTCTGGGCAACCTGTTCCAGTGCCTCACCACCCTTAACAATGAAGAACTTCTTCCTTACATCTAATCTAAATCTACCCTCTTTCAGTTTAAAGCCATTACCCCTTGTCCTATCACTACATGCCCTTGTAAGAAGTCCCTCTTCGGCTTTCTTGTAGGCCCCCTTTAGGTACTGGAAGGCTGCTATAAGGTGTCCCCGGAGCCTTCTCTTCTCCAGGATGAACAACCCCAACTCTCTCAGCCTGTCTTCATAGCAAAGGTGATCCAGCCCTCTGATCATTTTCGTGGCCCTCCTCTGGACTCACTCCAGCAGGTCCATGTCCTTCTTTATGTTGGGGGCCCCAGAGCTGAACACAGTACTCCAGGTGGGGTCTCACCAGAGCGGAGTAGAGGGGCAGAATCACCTCCCTCAACCTGCTGGTCACACTTCTTTTGATGCAGCCCAGGATACAGTTGGCTTTCTGGGCTGCAAGCGCACATTGCTGGGTCATGTTGAGCTTCTCGTCAACCAACACTCCCAAGTCCTTCTCTGCAGGGCTGCTCTCAATCCATTCTCTGCCCAGCCTGTATTTGTGCTTGGGATTGCCCCGACCCATGTGCAGGATCTTGCACTTGGCCTTGTTGAACCTCATGAGGTTTGCACAGGCCCACCTCTCAAGCCTGTCAAGGTCCCTCTGGATGGCATCCCTTCCCTCCAGCGTGTTGACCACACCACACAGCTAGGTGTTGTCAGCAAACTTGCTGAGGGTGCACTCGATCCCACTGTCCATGTCCCCGACAAAGATGTTAAACAGCGCTGGTCCCAATACTGACCCCTGAGGAACGCCACTCGTCACTGGTCTCCACCCGGACATCGAGCCATTGACTGCAACTCTCTGAGTGCGACCATCCAGCCAATTCCTTATCCACTGAGTGGTCCATCTGTCAAATCCATGTCCCTCCATTTTAGGGACAAGGATGTTGTGCGGGACAGTGTCAAATGCTTTGCACAAGTCCAGGTAGATGATGTCCGTTGTTCTTCCCTTATTCACCAATGCTGTAACCCCATCATAGAAGGCCACCAAATTTGTCAGGCACGATCTGCCCTTAGTGAAGCCATGTTGGCTGTCACCAATCACCTCCTTATTTTTCATGTGCTTTAGCATAGTTTCCAGGAGGATCTGCTCCATGATCTTGCCGGGCACAGAGGTGAGACTGACTGGCCTGTAGTTCCCCAGGTCTTCCTTTTTTCCCTTTTTAAAAATGGGGGTTATGTTTCCCCTTTTCCAGTCAGTGGGAACTTCCCCGGACTGCCATGACTTCTCAAATATGATGGATAGTGGCTTAGCCACTTCATCTGCCAGTTCCCTCAGGACCCTTGGATGCATCTCATCAGGTCCCGTGGACTTGTGCACCTTCAGGTTCCTTAGATGGTCTCGAACCTGATCTTCTCCTACGGTGGGCGGTTCTTCATTCTCCCAGTCCCTGCCTTTGCCTTCTGCGACTTGGGCGGTGTGGCTGGAGGCAAAAAAGTCATTGAGTACCTCAGCCTTCTCCATGTCCCGAGTAACCAGGTCTCCCGTTTCCTTCCGGAGAGGGCCCACATTTTCCCTAGTCTTCCTTTCATCACCGATGTACCTATAGAAGCTTTTCTTGTTGCCCTTGACGTCCCTGGCCAGATTTAATTCTATCAGGGCTTTGGCTTTCCTAACCTGATCCCTGGCTGCTCGGACAATTTCTCTGTATTCCTCCCAGGCTACCTGTCCTTGCTTCCACCCTCTGTAGGCTTCCTTTTTGTGTTTGAGTTTGTCCAGGAGCTCCTTGTTCATCCATGCAGGCCTCCTGGCGCTTTTGCCTGACTTCCTCTTTGTTGGGATGCATCACTCCTGAGCTTGGAGGAGGTTTATCCTTGAATGTTAACCAGCTTTCTTGGGCCCCTCTTCCCTCCAGGGCTGTATCTCATGGTACTCTACCAAGCAGATCCCTGAAGAGGCCAAAGTCTGCTCTCCTGAAGTCCAGGGTAGCGAGCTTGCTGTGCGCCCTCCTCGCTGCCCTAAGGATCTTGAACTCCACCATTTCATGGTCACTGCAGCCAAGGCTGCCCTTGAGCTTCACATTCCCCACCAGCCCCTCCTCTCCTTGTTGGCTCCTCCATCACTTGGAGAAGGAAGTTATCATCAACACATTCCAGGAACCTCCTGGATTGCTTATGCCCTGCTGTGTTGTCCCTCCAACAGATATTGGGGTGGTTGAAGTCCCCCGTGAGGACCAGGACTTGTGAACGTGAGGCTGCTCCTATCTGTCTATAGAGGGCCTCATCCTCTCAGTCTTCCTGGTCGGGTGGCCTGTAGCAGACCCCCACTATAATGATGTCACCTGTCCCTGCCCTCCCTTTAATCCTGACCCATAAGCTCTCGGTCGGCTCCTCATCCATCCCCAGGCGGAGCTCCATGCACTCCAGCTGGTCATTGACATATAGAGGGCGACACTGCCTCCTCCTCTCCCCTGCCTGTCCTTCCTAAAGAGCCTGTATCCTTCCATTCCAACACTCCAGTCATAGGAGCCATCCCACCATGCCTCCGTGATGCCAATAAGATCATAGCTCTGCAGGCATGTGCATGTGTCTAACTCCTCTTGTTTATTCCCCATGCTCCGTGCGTTTGCATAGAGGCATTTAAGTTGGGTCCCCGATGAAGCTGACTTACTGGCTGGAGTGGCCGGAATTCCTTTGTGCTGCACTTCAGGTGCTCTCCTGCTGACCTGTGATCCCTCTCCAGGCTCTGGGCATCTATTGCTGGCACTGGCATCAAACTGGTAGGAGTGGGATGGATTGAGGTTCCCCTCCCCCAGCAACTTTAGTTTAAAGCCCTCTTCACTAGCTTGGCAAGCCTATGACCGAAGATGCTCTTCCCCTTCTCTGACAGATGGACCCTGTCAGCCCCCAGTAGACCAGGTTTCTCAAAGTGAGTCCTATGGTCTAAGTAGCCGAACCCCTGGCTGTGGCACCAGTCCTGTAACCATCTGTTGATTCGCCAGATTCGACTGGCACTTTCAGATCCCTCCCCTTTGACTGGGAGAATTGATGAAAAAACTACCTGCGCTCCAGAGTCCCTTACCGCAGCTCCCAGGGCTCTGTAATCCTTCTTGATACTCCTCAGACTGCTCCTGGCTGTATCACTGGTGCCCACATGAAACAACAGAAGCAGATAATAGTCAGTGGACTGTACGAGGCTTGGTAGTCTCTCGGTGACATCCCTGATACAAGCCACCGGTAAGCAGCACACCTCTCTAGAGAGTGCGTCAGGTTGGCAAATGAGTGCCTCCATACCTCGCAAAAGAGAGTCACCTACTACTATGGTAGTACTATGGTACTATATGACGAAAGCCTCGTGGGTCAAGATGAGGCCAGGGAGATGACTTACCAATTACCGTCACGGGCAAAACGGACTCGTCTTGGTGAAATTAATTTAATTTATTACCAATCAAATCAGAGTAGGGTAATGAGAAATAAGAACAAATCTAAAAACACCTTCCCCTCACCCCTCCCTTCTTCCTGGGCTCAACTTCATGCCCGACTCTTCTACCTCCTCCCACCAAGCAGCACAGGGGGATGGGGAATGGGGGTTGTGGTCAGTTCATAACACTTTGTCTCTGCTGCTCCTTCCTCCTCACACTCTTCCCCTGCTCCAGCGTGGGGTCCCTCCCATGGGACACAGTCATTCACGACCTTCTCCAATGTGAGTCCTTCCCATGGGCTACAGTTCTTCACGAACTGCTCCAGCATGGGTCCTTTCCATGGGGTGCAGTCCTTCAGGAATGGACTGTTCCAGCGTGGGTCCTTGACAGGGTCACTGGTCCTGCCAGAAGACCTGCTCCTGCATGTGCTACTCTCCACGGGGCCACAGGTGCTGCCAGGAGCCTGCTCCAGCATGGGGTCTCCACAGGATCACAGCCATCTTTGGGGCTGTGGTGGATTGACCCTGGCTGGATGCCAGGTGCCCACCAAAGCCGCTCTATCACTCCCCCTCCTCAACTGGACAGGGGAGAGAAAATATAACGAAAGGCTCGTGGGTCGAGATAAGGACAGGGAGATCACTTCACCAATTACCATCACGGGCAAAACAGACTCGACTTGGGGAAAAATTACTTTAATTTATTACTAGTCAAATCAGAGCAGGATAATGAGAAATAAAACCAAATCTTAAAACACCTTCCCCCCACCCCTCCCTTCTTCCCAGTCTTAACTTTACTCCTTATTTTCTCTACCTCCTCCCCCCCGAGCGGCACAGGGGGACAGGGAATGGGGGTTTGGGTCAGTTCATCACACGTTGTTTCTGCCGCTCCTTCCTCCTCAGGGGGAGGACTCCTCATACTCTTCCCCTGCTCCAGCATGGGGTCCCTCTCGCGGGAGACAGTCCTCCACGAACTTCTCCAACATGAGTCCTTCCCATGGGCTACAGTTCTTCACGAACTGCTCCAGCATGGGTCCCATCCACGGGGTGCAGTCCTTCAGGAACAGACTGCTCCAGCGTGGGTCCCCCGCAGGGTCACAAGTCCTGCCAGCAAACCTGCTCCAGCATGGGCTCCTCTCTCCACGGAGCCACGGGTCCGCAGGTCCTGCCAGGAGCCTGCTCCAGCGTGGGCTTCCCATGGGGTCACAGCCTCCTTGGGGCGCATCCACCTGCTCTGGTGTGGGGTCCTCCATGGGCTGCAGGTGGATATCTGCTCCACCGTGGACCTCCATGGGCTGCAGGGGGACAGCCTGCCTCACCATGGTCTTCACCATGGGCTGCAGGGGAATCTCTGCTCTGGCACCTCGAGCACCTCCTCCCCCTCCTTCTTCACTGACCTTGGTGTCTGCAGTTATTCCTCTCACATCTTCTCACTCCCCTCTCTGGCTGCAACTGCTACTACTCCCCTGTAACTTCTTTTCCCTTTCTTAAATATGTTATCCCAGAGGCGCTACCACTGTTGCTGATTGGCTCGGCCTTGGCCAGCGGCGGGTCCGTCTTGGAACCCGCTGGCATTGACTTTATCGGACATAGGGGAAGCTTCTAGCAGCTTCTCACAGAAGCCACCCCTGTAGCCCCCCCACTACTAAAACCTTGCCACGCAAACCCAATACAGGGGCAAATCCACCTGCTCCCACGTGGGCTCCTCCACGGACTGCAGGGTGGCTATTTGCTCCACCATGGACCTCCATGGGCTGCAGGGGGACAACCTGCTTCACCATGGCCTTCACCATGGGCTACAGGGAAATCTCTGCTCCGGTGCCTGGAGCACCTCCTCCCCCTCCTTCTTCATTGACCTTGGTATCTGCAGAGTTGTTTCTCTCACATATTCTTACTCCTCTCTCCCAGCTGCTGTTGCACAGGTTTTTTTACCCCTTCTTAAATATGTTATCAGAGAGACGCTACCACCATCGCTGATTGATTGGCTCAGCTTTGGCCATCGGCAGGTACGTCTTGGAGCCATCTTGAACTTGCTCTGTCTGACATGGGGCCAGCTTCTGGCATCTTCTCACAGAAACCACCCCTGCAACCTCTCTGCTACCAAAACCTTGCAACGTAAATCCAGTACAACAATTTATTTTTTTATTGTATTTAAGGAAGTTTTTTTGCCTCAAGGGAATGGGCTCTGTTAGTTTTCAGTAAAAAGTTTTTTCTGGGAGTACACAAGTAAGCACAAAGAGGACCCAGTGTCTCTGCAATTGGAATAAACTCTTGAGGCAAATAACTTCTTAGCAAGGGGAAATTGGTGTCTGAAAGAAAGGAATGGATATACATGCAGTGTGATCATTTCAGTTCCAAGATTGCTGTGTATACCTTTAAGTAAAGCTAGCAACATGAAGCCATTAGGCTGCATACCATCACTCCCGCCTTGACAGAGGATATAATTATTTTAAAAAGTATGACAGGATTGATTTCATGTGCAAAACATTAATAGTGATGATTTCTTATTGAGCATTATGTCTAACCCTCAGAGTTGCAGAAAAATTAGATAATTAAAATAGTTTGTGTCTAGATTTTACTGTTGAGATGACAATAAAAAAAAAGCTAGAAAAATCTTAACAGAAACCTTTCATTAACAGTTCTGATGATTGTGTTTGGAAACACTTGAAATAATAAAAGGTGCGTCTTTGGGAACAAAGAATAAAGGCTGTTCCTAGAAAACAGGTTTTCTTAGAAAGCAGTGATTCAGAAAATAATTTAGGAAGCATCATAAATAATTGCCTCAAAATGTGCTCTAAGTGTCAGTCTGTAAAAACTGAGGTAATGCAATTCTTGGATAACAAAATGAATGGTAAGTAAAAACATTAACAACAGTAATGCCACCTAGCTGCTATCTGGGGTTTTTCATGAAAGGTTCCTGTTAAAGAATAAACCTAACCTATAGAAATTGCAATTCAATAAGCTATTATATAAGGATCATAGAAGCGGAATTAATAACAAAAGAAAATAAATTGCCTACAGCTGTACAATTACAGGTGTAAGAAAATTAAACTTAAGCAATGCTGCTTGTTTGATCCTTGTATAGTCCTTACCATGGTTGGCCTAATCCCCAGCCGAGTTAATCAGTAGATAAAGATAAATGAGACTAGACGATAGGTAAGGGATGGAAATAGCTGATTTCAGAAAAATGGTGATTAATATAGACATAAGATAAGAAGTAGATAATTCTAATATGTAGGTCATAAGGTTAAGTTCTTAGAATTTAGGATGACTTAAATAAAAAACCGAGAAATGTTGCTGAAAAAGATACAAAGAAAAGGTCTTCTGGAAATTTATGACCTAAGTGATCTTGAAGCGGACCAATAAACTTTAAAGGTAGAAGATGTACTGAAACAGAATGATAAGAAATAACACTCCAATGGAAATTGATGGACTTTTTGCTGACCAGAAGAATAGAGAATCGAGAGATGGTGGAAACTTACGGTGGACTTCGATAAATTACGTAATTGTTGTAGAAACATATATAATGTAATAAGCTGTAACATCTGATTGCCATTCACTGAGGTGATGGCCCAACTCTGAGTTGTGAATAAAGCAAACCTAGAGATACCCACTTTCTGGTTAAATTATCTTCAACATTCCAAAGTACAAAGGGAGTGAGAATTAGAATGGAGCAATTATTAAATATTTTTTAGTTCTGTCAAAACCATCCCTCAAAACATAAATCAGAAAAAAAATTTCAGAATAAATGAAACATGTTTTTATGTCAAAATGAATAGTCTAATGAAATGAAATATTTTGTTTTAATTTAGGATTATTTAATATGCTTTTATTCTGCACTTTAAACATAATTCCAGGATTATGAGAAACTTTCTCATGTTTAGGAGGTGCCAAATGTCACCCATGACAACACGATGAAGAAAACATGCGATTACAATACCTTTTTATCTGGAAATAAGCCATTTTGTGCTAACAAGGAAAGAATTGTCCCATATTTTCCCATTGCCTCCAATAATGTGTCATACATAGCAGAGACATTTCTGTTACCGAATGTTATAACGCATGCCTTGGCTCCAGGTACATTTTATAAGTGTATGTTCATACTGCATGCAAATATAGCAAACATACTACGAGATATTTTGACTGCTAATAAACTTCACACTTCTAGGCAAGATTAATTCAGAATGTGATTAATTTCTGTAAAGAAATCATTAAGGAAATCATCGAAAGCAAAACCTGTGATATTAAGGTGATAAGTATCTGGGACACTATTCATCTGTTTTGCACTATGCATATATTCTCATTTAAAAATACATTGATGTTGTGGGTTAACCCCAGTAGGCAGCTAAGCACCACACAGCCACTTGGTCACTCCCCCTCCCAGTGGGATGGGGAAGAGAATCAGAAGGGTAAAAGTGCAAAAACTTGTGGGTTGAGATAAAGACAGTTTAATAGGTAAAGCAAAAGCTGCATGTACAAGCAAAGCAAAATAAGGAATTCATTCACTGCTTCCCATCGGCAGGCAGGTGTTCAGCCATCTCCAGGAAAGCAGGGCTCCATCACGCATAACGGTTACTTGGGAAGACAAACACCATAACTCCAAACATCCCTCCTTCCTCCTTCTTCCCCGCAGCTTTTATTGCTGAGCACGACGTCATATGGTATGGAATATCCTTTTGGTCAGTTGGGGTCAACTGTCCCACCTGTGTCCCCTCCCAACTTCTTGTGCACCCCCAGCCTACCTGCCAGCGGGGCAGTGTGAGAAGCAGAAAAGGCCTTGACTCTGTGTAAGCACTGTTCAGCAGTAGTGTTGTGGTTTAACCCCAGCCAGCAACTAAGCACCACACAGTTGCTCACTCACTCCTCTCCCCCACCCCAGAGTGGGATGGGTAGGAGGATCGAAAACAAGTAAAACTCGTGGGTTGAGATAAGAACAGTTTAATAAATGAAATAAAAAATAACTTTAATAATAATAATAATAGTAATGAAAAGGAAGATAACAAAAAGAGAGTGAAATATAACCCAAGAAAGACAAGTGATGCACAATGCAATTGCTCACCACTCGCTGACCAATGCTCAGCCAGTCCCCGAGCAGCAATCCGCCCCTCCTGGCCATCTCCCCCCAGTTTATATACTGGGCATGACGTCATATGGTATGGAATATTCCTTTGGCTAGTTTGGGTCAGCTGTTCTGGCTGTGTCCCCTCCCAACTTCTTGTGCCCCTCCAGTCTTCTTGCTGGCAGGGCATGAGAAGCTGAAAAATCCTTGACTTTTAGTATAAACACTACTTAGCAACAACTAAAAACATCAGAGTGTTATCAACATTATTTTCCTACTAAATCCAAAACTCAACATTATACCAGCTACTAGGAAGAAAACTAACTCTATCCCAGCCAAAAGCAGGACAAATAGCTAAAGCATTGGTGTGTTATCATCAACACTTGGTCACAAATCCAAAACATAGCACAATATGAGCTGCTATGAAGAAAGTTAACTCCATCCCAGCCAAAACCAGTACATTCTCCACCCCTTATTCCATACCATTTACGTCATGCTCAGGTCCCACACTATCCAATACATCCTCATTAACCTCCACCCCCCTTCTCATCTTTTGATATATACACAGATATGATTCCCTTAGTCTATGGGCCACCCCTGTAAAATGTCCATAAAATGTCCACTGAGTTCATTTAGTTTATGAGTTGGGTTATATCTGTTATGGTGGTTGCTCAGGACAGGAGAGGAGGTGTGTTGCATGGAGTTATTGGGTGCCAAAGCCAGCTCAGGTTGGGTCACTGCTGCACTTGCACTGCTTCTCGTGAGGCTTGTCCTCTGTTGGTTTGGGTGGTTCCTGCTATAGTACTTGTTTTAAATGAAAAAAGAACCAGAGCTGATAATCACATTCATCTTTGACTTCATTGTTTCAGTCAAAAATATTACAATCAGTACACATTCTCCTCTGCTCATGATTTGTAGTTTATAGACCAGCTGATTGCATAGTGGACTTGAAATTCTGATATGCTCTGACTGGATTAAGATTAATAAATTCTGTAGTCCAATAAACTCACATTGTGGACTAATGAAAATAGTGCTCACATCTGGGTAAACTCTTGGGTGAAATTACTTGTTCACAATGTAAAATTTTCATCTGGAGCACCTATACCCACCAAAGTAGCTAAGACCAGGACTGGAATGCCAAAAGTACTGTAAACCAGGACTGATCCAAAGCTCATGAAAGTCAATGTTTATTATACTGATTTCAGTGGGGTTTAACTCAGGGCCTTGATTGCTTGAGAAAGCTTACATAGCATAATATTATGAATTATTACATTTAATATTCTCATGGCATTATCAATATATATGATGATGTATAACAAGTAAACAACCCTAAGTGATTCATAAATCTTTTAATTTATGAGTGATTAAATAAATTCACAGTTGAAAAATATTATTAATGTCTCAGGGAAAACACCATTCTTTTGATCCTTTCCCTGCACAGTATTTTATTTGTGGTGTGTCTTGCTACGTAAGGCATACAGTAAAAGAGCACAGTTGCCTCAGTAGTGTGATGGACCTGTCATCTTGAGAAGGTTTTTTCTAAAAGCCAAGAAATCACTTGTCAATACCAAGCCACCCATCTCTAGTGTGACATTCACATTGTGAGTCCGAGCACAGCTCAGAGGACAACAATGCAGTAGTGCACACTCAGATCATACAACTAAATACTCAAATATAGTTTTCACAATGAAGTAAAAGATATCTTATCCGTGAAAGGGGATTATCATCTCTGGTGTAGAAGTGTGACCTCTCATTAAAATATCCATGGTCAAGTCCATCTCTTCCAGTGAGAGATTCTATTTATTCTGTGGGATTGTTTTAGTTGTCAAAGCTCACATTTTAGCTTGAATCAGAGTGTGGGAATTACAAGTGAACCCAGTCAGATTCTCATGAAACTTCTACCAGCTCTATTTTTCCTCCAAAGCAACATTTTACTGATCACTAATATTACTTTGCAGAAGTTAGTATTTCTTAGGCTTTCTCATATGGTGAATTCAGCCAAACTTTTATTGTATTGCAGACTTTTTTTTTTTCCAAACCTGCTAGCTAAAGAAGAGGCATTATTTCTAAAGCAGGTCCAAACACAGGATAAAAATTTTCATTTTTTGTTTCACTTTTTATCAAAATTAAAAATGTTTAGGACATTTATTCGAAATTGTAAACCTTGAATTTTCTTCAGGAGGCCAAATAATTATTCAAATCTTGTGTCCCTTAATTGTTCTGTCTATTCTAGCTGAACATTTACACTTAGCTGAGCAAAGTTATCTGTACATTGGGAATTTAGTAAATAGTGCAAAAAAGTCAGACATTACTGCATGGAGATACCAGATCTTTTGCTTTCCATAGCATTTGAAATGAAAAGATGCATCATATCTTAGTTATCCCCTATTAGTTAATATGTCAACTATGTAGTGATGACACTTCAATACCATGGATATTTCAGCTAAACAAAGGTGGCATGTTTTCTACAGACAGTCATGCTGGCCATTTGCTCAGACAATCATTTGTCCTATTTTCAGAGGCTTCTCTTTTTTTCCAGTGACACTGGTGTAGTTCAGGGAGTAATTCAAACAAGGATAGGTAAATCACTTGAGCTGGCTACAAGTATGAATGTACAATAGACCCTGCTTGACAAAGAAAATCAACTAGGGCCAGAGAGCAATCAATACATGTGCTTACACTTAACAGTCAGCTAGCTCCAGTAAAAAAGGAAGTCCCATTGCAAGGGCTATGGTGACTGATTATTAAAAGAAGCATGTGGAAGGGTACTGGCTGAGGAGTCCTTTTTTAGGAATAGAAATCTAAGAAGATGTCAGGAGACATACAGGAGAAGTTTGTTTTTCAGTGTAAGAGCTCAGAAGAATGCAAAGGCAGAAAATAGTTCAAGAAGACAGAAAAATATCTGGAAGAGCTAACAAGAGAGATTTGTCTCAATGTCCCTGGGCAAGACGTCAGAGTAGGTGTTACTGGGCAAGCTCAGGTATTGCAAAAGGGAATGGACTATTGCAAATGGCATTTCTGCAGTGCTGGAAGAGGCTGGCAGGATGCAAAAATGCTGTGACACAAGGTGAGCAGGCCAGAACAGGGCCAGGACAGCAAACAGGATACAGTAGAGAGGGGTGAAATCTGTGCTACATCTGGGTCACGAAGATAGGCCATGCTGACTTGAAAAGGCTGGGATGGCATTTAGGAGGGATGTCACTGCATGGTTTTTTTTTCTCCTAGGTGTCTGCTATTGGTCCCTGTTCCTGCTGAGGACACTCTCCCTTCTCAAAACTTAGGAGTGCTCTGTGAGAACAGAGGTTAATCATGGTTACAGAGAACAAGAATGAAAATAAATTGGGGATGAGGGACATAAGGTTAAAAAACAGGGAACCAGCAGTGGACATAAAGCAGAACATCCCTGGCAGAGCTCACTATTCCCTGAAAGGCATCCATGGGGCCAGTGGACTTTGCCTATGTGTGGTGGGTTAACCCAGGTAGGCAGTGAAGCACCACACAGATGCTTGCTCACTCCCCCTCAATGATGGAGAGGGAGAGAATTCTCTCCCATGAGGGAGAGAATCAAAAGGCCAAAAGTGAGAAAACTCATGGGTTGAGATAAAGACAGTTTAATAGGTAAAGCAAAAGTTGTGCATGCAGGTGAAGCAGAACAAGGATTTTTTATTCACTACTTCCCATCAGCAGACAGATGTCTAGTAGCAGGGGTGGCCTCTGTGAGAAGAAATCAAGAGCTACCCCCATGTCAGACAGAGCCAGTTCAAGCCAGCTCCAAGATGGACCCACCGCTGGCCAAAGCTGAGCCAATCAATCAGCGACGGTGGTGACACCTCTGTGAAAACATATTTAACAAGGGTAAAAAACACTGTGTGGCAGCTGGGAGAGAGAGGAGTGAGAAAAATGTGAGAGAAACAATCCTGCAGACACCAAGGTCAGTGAAGAAGGAGGGGGAGGAGATGCTCCAGGCACTGGAGCAGAGATTCCCCTACAGCCTGTGGAGAAGACCATGGAGAAGCAGGTTGCCCCCCTGCAGCCCATACAGAGGACCATGGTGAAGCAGGTAGTCCCTGGAGAGGGACTCCATGTGGAGTGGAGAGGACTGCATCAGAGCAGATATCCACACTGCAGCCCATGGAGGACTCCACGCTGGAGCAGGTGAAGAGTGCGAGGAGGAAGGAGAGGCAGAGAGGAACTGTTAGAGGAGGCAGAGGAGTCAGGAATAAAGGAGTGAACTTGAGCCTGGTGAAAAGGGGGGGGTGGGGGGAAGGTGTTTTAATTTTTGTCTTTTTTTCTCACCATCCTGCTATATTTTTTTAATTAGAAATAAATTAATTTTCTGCAAGTCAAGTCTGTTTTGCCTGTGATAGTAATTAGTAAGTGATCTCAATGTCTTTATCATGACCCATGAACTTTTTCATCTTCATTTCTCCCTCTGTCCTGTTGAGGAGGGGGAGTGAGAGAGTGGCTAGGTGGGGATCTAGCACCTAATCAAGGTTAACCCACCACACACTTACTTGGGAAGACAAATGCCATAACTCTGAATGTCCCCCCTTTCTCCTTTCCCTGAGCTGTTATTGCTGAGCACAATGTCATGTGCATGGAATATCCCTTTGATCAGTTGGGCTGAGCTGACCCACCTCTGTACCCTCCCAACTTCTTGTGCATTCCCAGCCTACTCACTGGGAGGGCAGAGTGAGAAACAGAGAAGGCCTTGACACTGTGTAAGCACTGTTCAGCAATAGCTAAAACATTGGTGTGTTATCAATGCTGTTTTGGTCACAAATCCAAAATATAACACCATACAGGCTGCTATGAAGAAAATTAACTCTATCCCAGCGAGACCCAGTACACCATGAAAGACCACCTTCTATTCACTTGATCCCTCCATGGGTTATTTACATGCCCAAAAAAGAAAATATTCAAATCCATCAGAAATTGCAAGGCACTGAATATCAAGTGGGATCTTACCTCTTGGGTGGCTATGAAGCCATTGATGGGGTACTGAGAGCTTTTGAATTTAATGGATGTTTTTTCCATGGCTGTATCAAATGCTACCATGAAAATGATTGGAATGCTCTGGTGGGGGCCATCCTTGGATAGCTATATTACACAAAACAACAAAAGATGGACTACCTAAACAGAGCAGATGTTAACATCAGATCTATATGGGAGCATGAGTGGGTCACTATGACATAATCAGATGGGGAGCTTGCAGAGTTCTTGGCCAGGAAGAAACTGCCACATGGCTGGTCCCTAGAGATGTGCTTTTCAACAGCAGGACGAATCCCAGTGTTCTGTATTACAAAGCAGACCCCAGCGAAAAGATAAATTAGAATAGAATAGAATAGAATAGAATAGAACAGAATAGAAAAGAATAGTTTAGTTGGAAGGGACCTACAACGATCATCTAGTCCAACTGCCTGACCTCTTCAGGGCTGACCAAAAGTTAAAGCATATTATTAAGGGCATTGTCCAAAAGCCTCTTAAACACTGACAGGCATGGGGCATCGACCACCTCTCTAGGAAGCCTGTTCCAGTGTTTGACCACCCTCTCGGTAAAGAAATGCTTCCTAATGTCAAGTCTGAACCTCCCCTGAGGCAGCTTTGAACCATTCCCATGCGTCCTGTCACTGGATACCAGGGAGAAGAGATCAGCACTTCCCTCTCCACTTCCCCTCCTCAGGAAGCTGTAGAGAGCAATGAGGTCACCCCTCAGCCTCCTTTTCTCCAAACTAGACAAACCCAGAGTCCTTAGCCGCTCCTCAAAGGACATGCCTTCCAGCCCTTTCACCAGCTTTGTTGCCCTCCTCTGGACACATTCAAGGACCTGAACATCCTTCTTAAATTGTGGGGCCCAGAACTGCACACAGTACTCAACGTGAGGCTGCACCAACGCTGAATACAGTGGGATAAACACCTCTTTTGACCAGCTGCTTATACTTTATTTAATGCATCCCAGGATGCAGTTTGCACTCTTGGCTGCTGTCCTGGTTTCAGCTTGGATAGAGCTAATTTTCTTAGTAGCTGGTACAGTGCTGTGTTTTGGATTTAGTGTGAGAATAATGTTGATAACATGCTGATGTTTTAGTTGTTGCTAAGTAGCGCTTATCCTAAGTCAAGGATTTTTCAGTTTCCCATGCTCTGACAGCAAGCAGGTGTGCAAGAAGCTGGGAGGGAGCATAGCCAGGACAGCTGACCTGAACTAGCCAAAGGGATATTTCACACCATAGAACATCATGCCCAGTATATAAACAGGGGGGAGTTGGCCGGGAGGTGCGGATCGCAGCTCTGGCATCAGTCAGCGGGTGGTGAGCAATTGCATTGTGCATCACTTGTCTTTTCTTGGGTTTTATTTCTCTTTTTTTTTGTTATATTCCTTTTCATTACAATTATTATTATTATTCTTAGCTAGTAGTGTATTTTATTTTACTTTAGTTATTAAACTGCTCTTATCCCAAACCACATGTTTTTCTTTTTTTTCCCGATTCTACCCCCCATCCCACTGGGAGAGGGGAGGGGTGAGCAGCTGCGTGGTGCTTAGTTGTTGGCTGGGGTCAAACCACGACAGCTGCCAGGGCACACTGCAGTATTGGGTTTACATGGCAAGGTTTTGGTAGCGGGGGGGGGGCTACAGGGGTGGCTTCTGTGAGAAGCTGCTAGAAGCAGCCCCTATGTCCGATAGAGTCTGCTCAAGTCGGCTCCAAGATGGACCCACTGCTGGCCAAAGCTGAGCTAATCAGCGATGATGGTAGCGCCTCTGTGATAACATATTTAAGAAGGGGGAAAAGTCATTGCGCAACAGCAATTGTGGTTGGAGAGAGGAGTGAGAATATGTGAGAGAAACAACTCTGCAGACACCAAGGTCAATGAAGAAGGAGGGGGAAGAGATGCTCCAGGCGCTGGAGCAGAGATTTCCCTGCAGCCCGTGGTGAAGGCCATGGTGAGGCAGGCTGTCCCCCTGCAGCCCATGGAGGTCCATGGTGGAGCAAATAGCCACCCTGCAGCCCGTGGAGGAGCCCACGCGGGAGCAGGTGGATGTGCCCCGAAGGAGGCTGTGATGCTGTGGAGACCCCATGCTGGAGCAGGCTCCTGGCAGGACCTGTGGCCCTGTGGAGAGGAGCCCATGCTGGAGCAGGTTTGCTGGCAGGACTTGTGACCCTGTGGAGGACCCATGCTGGAGCAGTCTGTTCCTGAAGGACTGAACCCCATGGAAAGGAACCATGCTGGAGCAGTTCTTGAAGAACTGTCTCCCGTGGGTGGGACCCTACGCTGGAGTAGAGGAAGAGTGTGAGGAGGAAGGAGTGGCAGAGACAACACGTAATAAACTGACCGCAACCCAGCAGTCAGTTCATACCCCATCCCCCTGCACTGCTCAGAGGGAGGAGGTAGAGGAAATCGGGAGTGAAGCTGAGCCCAGAAAGAAGGGAGGGCTGGGGGGAAGATGTTTTTTAGTTTTTTTTTCTTATTTCTCATTATCCTACTCTGGTGTTAATTGGCAATAAATTAAATTAATTTCCCCAAGACGAGTCTGTTTTGCCCGTGACGGTAATTGCTAAGTGACCTCCCTGTCCTTATCTCAACCCACGAGCCTTTCATCATATTTTCTCTCCCCCTGTCCAGTTAAGGAGGGGGAGCGATAGAGCGGCTTGGTGGGCACCTGGCGGCTAGCCAAGGTTAACTCACCACAACTGCTGACTCATATTGAGCCTGCTGTCAACCAGCACCCCAAGATCCCTTTCTGCAGGGCTGCTCTCCAGCCACTCCTCTCCCAATCTGTACTTCTGTCCAGCGTTACTCCGTCCCAGGTGCAGAATCCAGCAATTCATAGAATCATAGAATCATAGAATCATTTAGGTTGGAAAGGACCCTTAAGATCATTGAGTCCAACCATAAACCTAACACTGCCAAGTCCACCACTAAACCATGTCCCTAAGTGCCACGCCTACACATCTTTTAAATACCTCCAGGGATGGTGACTCAACCACTTCCCTGGGCAGCCTGTTCCAGTGCTTGACAACCCTTTCAGTGAAGAAATTTTTCCTAATATCCAATCTAAACCTCCCCTGGTGCAACTTGAGGCTGTTTCCTCTCGTCCTATCACTTGCTACTTGGGAAAAGAGACTGACACCCACCTCGCTACAACCTCCTTTCAGGTAGTTGTAGAGAGCAATAAGGTCTCCCCTCAGCCTCCTTTTCTCCAGACTAAACAACCCCAGTTCCCTCAGCTGCTCCTCATAGGACTTGTTCTCTAGACCCTTCACCAGCTTCATTGCTCTTCTTTGGACACTCTCCAGCACCTCAATGTCTTTCTTGTAGTGAGGGGCCCAAAACTGAACACAGTATTCGAGGTGTGGCCTCACCAGTGCCGAGTACAGGGGGACGATCGCTTCCCTAGTCCTGCTGGCCACACTATTTCTGATACAAGCCAGGATGCTATTGGCCTTCTTGGCCACCTGGGTACAGTGCAGGCTCATATTCATCTGGCTGTCGACCAACACCCCCAGGTCCTTTTCCGCCAGGCAGCTTTCCAGCCACTCTTCCCCAAGCCTGTAACATTGCATGGGGTTGTTGTGACCCAAGTGCAGGACCTGGCACTTAGCCTTGTTGAACCTCATACAATTGGCCTCGGCCCATGGATCCAGCCTGTCCAGATCCCTCTGTAGAGCCTTCCTACCCTCAAGCAGATCAACACTCCCACCCAACTTGGTGTCATCTGCAAACTTCCTGAGGGTGCACTCCATCCCCTCGTCCAGATCATTGATAAAGATATTAAACAGAACTGGCCCCAATACTGAGCCCTGGGGAACACCACTTGTGACTGGCCGCCAACCGGATTTAACTCCATTCACCATGACTCTTTGGGCTCATCCATCCAGCCAGGTTTTTTACCCAGAGAATAGTATGCCTGTCCAAGCCATGAGCAGCCAGTTTCTCCAGGAGAATGCTGTGGGAAACAGTGTCAAAGGCTTTACTAAAGTCCAGGTAGACAACATCCACAGCCTTTCCCTCATCCACTAAGCGGGTCACCTTGTCATAGAAGGACATCAGGTTAGTCAAGCAGGACCTGCCTTTCATAAACCCATGCTGACTGGGCCTGATCGCCTGGTTGTCCTGTATGTGCCATGTGATGGCACTCAAGATGATCTGCTCCATAACCTTCCCCAGCACCGAGGTCAGACTGACAGGCCTCTAGTTCCCCGGATCCTCCTTCCAGCCCTTCCTGTAGATGGGTGTCACGTTTGCTAACCTCCAGTCTACTGGGACCTCCCCGGTTAGCCAGGACTGCTGATAAATGATGGAAAGTGGCTTGGTGAGCACTTCCGCCAGCTCCCTCAGGACCCTTGGGTGGGTCCCATCCGGCCCCATAGACTTGTGTATGTCTAAGTGGTGTAGCAGGTCGCTAACCGTTTCTCCTTGGATTATGGGGGCTTCATTCTGCTCCCCGTCCCTGTCTTCCAGCTCAGGGGGCTGGGTACCCTGAGAACAATTGGTCTTACTATTAAAGACTGAGGCAAAGAAGGCATTAAGTACCTCAGCCTTTGCCTCAGCCTTTGTCACTATGTTTCCCCCCGCATCCAATAAAGGATGGAGATTCTCCTTAGCTCTCCTTTTGTTGTCAATGTATTTATAGAAACATTTTTTATTGTCTTTTACGGCAGTAGCCAGATTAAGTTCGAGTTGGGCTTTGGCCCTTGTAATTTTCTCCCTGCATAACCTCACGACATCCTTGTAGTCCTCCTGAGTGGCCTGCCCCTTCTTCCAAAGGTCAGAAACTCTCTTTTGTTTTTCCTGAGTTCCAGCCAAAGCTCTCTGTTCAGCCAGGCCGATCATCTTCCCCGCCGGCTCGTCTTTCGGCACATGGGGACGACCTGCTCCTGCGCCTTTAAGATTTCCTTCTTGAAGAATGTCCAGCCTTCCTGGACTCCTTTGACCTGCAGGACTGCCTCCCAAGGGACTCTGTCAACCAGTCTCCTAAACAGGCCAAAGTCTGCCCTCCGGAAGTCGAAGGTAGCAGTTCTGCTGACCCCTCTCCTTACTTCTCCGAGAATTGAAAACTCTATCATTTCATGATCGCTATGCCCAAGACAACCTCCAACCATCACATCACCCACAAGTCCTTCTCTGTTCACAAGCAACAGGTCCAGCGGGGCGCCTTCCCTAGTTGGCTCACTCACCAGCTGTGTCAGGAAGTTATCTTCCGCACACTCCAGGAACCTCCTGGACTGTTTCCTCTCTGCTGTATTGTATTTCCAGCAGACATCTGGTAAGTTGAAGTCCCCCATGAGAACAAGGGCTAGTGATTGTGAGACTTCTCCCAGCTGCTTATAGAATATTTCATCTGCCTCTTCATCCTGGTTGGGTGGTCTATAACAGACTCCCACCATGATATCTGCCTTGTTGGCCTTTCCCCTGGTTCTTACCCATAAACTCTCAACCCTTTCATCACCATCGTCAAGCTCTAGGCAGTCAAAACACTCCCTAACATACAGGGCTACCCCACCGCCTCTCCTTCCTTGCCTATCCCTTCTGAAGAGTTTATAGCCATCCATTGCAGCACTCCAGTTGTGCGAGTCATCCCACCATGTTTCTGTGATGGCAACTATATCATAGTTTTCCAGCTGCACAGTGGCTTCCAACTCCTCCTGTTTGTTGCCCATGCTGCGTGCATTGGTGTAGATGCACTTCATTTGGGCCACTGATCCTGCCACCTTTTTTGGGGGAGAAGCCCTAATTCCTATGTGACTGTTCTCAGGTGCTACTGTGGTTTCTAACACATCAACAACCCTTGGGTCTTTGCTGCCACGTGGATCTCCATCCCCTGCCTCCAGTGAGATGGCTAAGGTGCTGCGTGCATTAATAGAGAGATATTTCAAATGTGTTCCAGTGTACTCAGCACATCGTGGAGCATTTGTTCTTGTTAAATTTCATGCCACTGATGATTGCCCAATGCTCCAATCTATCCAGATCCTTCTGCAAGGCCTCTTGTCCCTCGAGAGAGTCAACAGCACCTCCCAGTTTAGTATCATCAGCAAACTTGCTAATGGTGCGTTCAAGTCCTGAATCCAGATCATTGATAAAAATATTGAACAGAACTGGCCTTAGAATTGAACCCTGAGCCCAATTACTATGATTTCACTAGCCTCTATCCCTTCATTCAACAAAACAATACCCTCTTAGGCACCCTGAAGTTGTTCTTGAGAATTTCAACACACTGGTGGCGTACTTTGGGGTAGTCATAGTAAAAGTGTACCTGCTTCAAGGGCTCTTTTTCCTTATGCTTCCCATGAGGGTCAATGGCAAGCTATTTTTTCCCCTGTGCTGCACTTGTGCTGAAACCTGCCAGGACCTGAGCACCCACAGTGATGAAGAGCGAGCCCTTGTGGGCACCTGGTGTTCCCCAGAACTGAAAAAGGACTACAGGGTTTGGAAAGTCTATGAGGTTTGGCATTTTGAACAGAGGAATAACAGCCTTTTCTCAGATTATATAAAACTCCACCTCTGCCAGAAGCAGGAAGCTTCAGGCTACCCAGCCTGGTACACAGATGACGTCAAAAAAGCTAAATATGTTGAAGATGACAGGCAGAAAGAAGACCCTGTTTTGTGGCCTGAACATATTAAGAAAACCCCTGCCAAACAGCAAATTGCAAAACTGTTTTTAAATTCTCTGTGGGGAAAATTTGGACATAGATCCAAGCACCATTTTAAGACAGCCAAGCAAATTGTATGGTTACCTCTTTTCTCTGCCTTATGATGTGTCCTCTTGTGATTTTATTGATAAGGATGCATCCATTGTGTCGTGGAAGCACTCCAAAGGACATGTGACTCTGGAGTGCAACACTAACATTTTTATAATGTGCTTCACCACTGCATATGTGCACCTAGAGCTTTATGATCTCTTAGATGCCCTGCAAGACCATTGCCTTTATCATGACAGACACTAAAAGTTAGGTGTGGTCTGTTGGATCTGGAGTAACTGTATTGGATTTGCATGGCAAGATTTTGGTAGCAGGGGGGCTATAGGGGTGGATTCTGTGAGAAGATGCTAGAAGCTTCTCCTATGTCTGATAAACCCAATGCCAGCCAGCTCCAAGACGGACCCGCCGATGGCCAAGGCTGAGCCAATCAGTGACAGTGGTAGCGCCTCTGGGATAACATATTTAAGAAAGGGAAAAAAACTGCTGTGCAACAGCAGCCGGGAGAGAGGAGTGAGAAGATGTGAGAGGAACAACTCTGCAGACACCAAGGTCAGTGAAGAAGGAGGGGGAGGAGGTGCTCCAGGCGCCGGAGCAGAGATTCCCCTGCAGCCCGTGGTGAAGACCATGGTGAGGCAGGCTGTCCCCCTGCAGCCCATGGAGGTCCATGGTGGAGCAGATATCCACCTGCAGCCCGTGGAGGACCCCATGCCGGAGCAGGCGGATGCCCGAAGGACGCTGTGACCCTGTGGGAAGCCCATGCTGGAGCAGGCTCCTGGCAGGACCTGTGGACCTGTGCAGAGAGAGGAGCCCATGCTGGAGCAGGTTTTCTGGCAGGACTTGTGACCCCGTGGGGGACCCACGCTGGAGCAATCTGTTCCTGAAGGACTGCACCCCATGGAAAGAACCCATGCTGGAGAAGTTCGTGAAGAACTGCAGCCCATGGGAAGGACTCATGTTGGAGAAGTTTGTGGAGGACTGTCTCCCATGGGAGGGACCCCATGCTGGAGCAGGGGGAGGAGGAAGGAGCGGCAGAGACAACATGTGATGAACTGACCCAAACCCCCATTCCCCGTCCCCCTGTGCCGCTCAGGGGGAGGAGGTAGAGAACTTGGGAGTGAAGTTGAGCCTGGGAAGAAGGGAGAGTTGGGGGGAAGGTGTTTTTAAGATTTGGTTTTATTTCTCATTATCCTTCTCTGATTTGACTGGTAACAAATTAAATTAATTTCCCCCAAGTCGAGTCTGTTTTGCCCGTGATGGTAATTGGTGAGTGATCTCTCCCTGTCCTTATCTCGACCCACAAGCCTTTCATTATATTTTCTCCCCCTGTCCAGTTGAGGAGGGGGAGTGATAGAGTGGCTTGGTGGGCACCTGGCATCCAGACAAGGCCAACCCACAAATAAAATTAAATCTACCAGAGGTGTTTTGGTTTTATAATTTTGTTTGCATCTCTGTATGGTGTTCTAGAGATGTTACTTGGTTCTGCTTACAGGCACAGCTAATGTATGGAGCTCATATGCATTATTATCCTATGAAGGGCTGAGTCAGGTTTTGCTCTGATAGGAGTTAGCAGAAAAGGATCTCCAGTATAGGTCTCCCCAAGCAGCTTTATAGTAGAGGGCAGGTAAAAGCTGGTGCTATTTTACTTGTCTTTGTCACGAAAATTTTGCAAGTGGCCCGTGCTGACGGAGGAGAGAGGCTAGGATGCAAAGTATAGAATTACAAGAGTAATTCTTTTATTCATAGAATCATAGAATATCTCAAGTTGGAAAGGACCCATAAGGATCATTGAGTCCAACTCATTCATGCGCATGAGGCGTCCCATTCAAATTGGGGCACACTGAATGCAGTTTTACACATGGTTCTTATACTAAAGGAGCTGGGGTCCTTTAGTCATGCTTACTTAACCATGACTATGCAGTATACAATGTAAACTATATAAATATCTTCAGAAAGTTCATACAATTTCATACTATAAAGACTAATTGGTACAATAGTTAGGGAATGAGATTTTCATAACACCTTCTTGCAACTCCTGCTGAGCTCCACCCTACAGTGGGGAGGGTGCTGGCTGTGCAAGTCCAGCTGTATCTGTACTGTTGAGGAGATTCTGGTAGGACTGCAGTGAGAACAGGCTCTCAGAAACACCTGCTCAGATTTATGTAAAGCACCTAATACAGATTGAAGTTTACTCATCTATGCTGGGATTTGAACACTCTAGATGTTGCTAGTACCTCCTATGTAACATACTGCCATTTTTGTTCAAGTGTGGGCATGTATCCCCCTTTCTCTCTCCTTTCCTGGCCAGTTGCATCAGTGTGGTTTCCCAGCACAATCTGCTCCCACCAGACAGCCCCTGGGAGCCTGGCTTGGAATAAAAGTTCTCTGTGCAATTTCCAGCTAATCTAGCAAGGATTAATAAATCCCTTATAAACCACTATTCCTACCCAGTGCACACACACACCACCCACCCCCCCCAATAAAAGCTGCAAACAACATGGTCAGAAATGTTTTAATTTCATCCTAGTGAGAGCACGGTTCTATTGCCTCGGACTGAGGAAAGCAGGAGGAAATTTTGCAGTTGATTTAGTGTTTAATGTGTTTATCTCCCCACTACTGAATAACAGGTACCCTTCGACTCCTCCATCTTTCTCCCTTGTTGGTGATGTAGGAGCCGCAGCAGCTCTGTGCACCAGGGAGGGGCTGACATTGCCAGCGACAACCCCACCTTCCAAGCACAATAATTTGCTGTAGTCTCTGTAACTTTGACAGTCCTCTAAAATAACATGCTGTGTTTGAGGCTCGGTTGGTTGGTTGCTTTAAGAGTGTTTTAAGGTGTTGGTATGCATTTCCTGACAGGGGAGGATTTTTAGCTTGCAGGAGCTCATGTTAATTAGCATGGGGAGCTCTTGGCGGAGTGACACGTATCACATGTCTCAATATGTGAAAGGTGCAGACATAATGCGAAAGGATGAGCCTTCCCTCTAGGAGCTCAACTAGGCTGTGCGTGGGGGGTCAGCTTGATGGGTTTGGGAGTTCATGCTTAGAGGCTGTCAGCCTCATCCGTGTTTCAGATGCATAAAGATCAGGGTTTGCTTTTAATCAGTTGTCCTGGGAGCTTTACCCAGTCACAGAAGGGTGTGCGTGCTTGCTCATGAAGTGCACATACATGGAAGTATATACCATCCCCAATCACAGTGTGGGTGTGATACAAGCACCTTGCTGAGATAGAACATACTGTCTACCTGGTGTGCTCTGCATGGCAGCACATAGGAGCACTTTTGTGCATACATGAATATCATTGTTATAGCACATACCCATATTTGCGTTAGGTGCCTGCTATACGTATGAGTGAGAGCCTGTCCACCCTATCTATGCACAGACACACATAGTACATGTATTGCAGTATGTGCACACATTCACACACCTATATGGCACTCATCTATGGCATTTCTGCCTCTCATGTATTTATAACTGTCGTGGTTATACAGACAAATATAGGATGGACTCCCCTGACCTGCAGATACAAGGTATATTATACAGCTGAAGTTTTTATTTCAGTCACACACACAACCCCCAGTCCCATCCTGCTGAGTCTGGGCTGGCAGGAGCAGAGAGGGAGGGAGGGCCTGTGTGTGTGTTTTGGAGGGGGAGGGCAGGGCACAACTGCTTGTGTGTGTAACAGAAGGGGTGTGTATGTGTGTTATTGCACACTTCCTGTGGTATATTTATGACCAGGGCTTCGATTTCCAGTAGCTGATAGGAGCTCTGTGTGTGTGTGTCTCTCTCTCCCTGAGCATTTAATATCACCACACAGAGGAGGAGAGGAACTTTTTACACACACGCACAGATACAGTGGCAGCTGGTGGAAGAGGAAGAGGACAGAATAAGCCAATGATTGGGGGATCAGAGGCAATTCCCCCCCCTTCCCCCGCAACACACCAAACGATATCATAGTAATCCCATCATCTAATACAGGGGATAGATCGCAGATTTCCTCCCGCCCCATATTCCTATGGACAGACATGCAGGTAGGTGAATTAGTGTGCGTGTGGTGTGTACAGATTTACTTATGGAGGAGGGGTTTATATTCAATGTATCTGTGTAGGGGAGGAAAGGCTGTTTATTAAACCTGTGTGAATAGACACACAGTATTCTTGCCTTTGTGCAGGGGCAGTTACGAAATATCGGGGTATGCGTGTACGCACACACAGTGTATCTCTGCCAGGGTAATTGGGGGATAAAAGGTTATTGAATAGTGTGTTTATGAGGAGGGGGAAGTAGAGATAAGAGGAGTTATACGTTCAATATCTCTTTTTGTGTGGTTGTGTGGAGAGACTAATCGAGGTGCAGTGGGACAGAAGTAGTGCTGGATGTGTTGCTTTTTATTAGATGGTAGTTATATTTGTTTTAAATTATTAGTCTATGAATGCAGGAGCTGAACTCACCTTTCTGTCCTGTCTTCCGGTCTGTGTTTGGAGCAGCGGCATGTGTGTGCGCGGGGTGGGGTGGAAAGTGTGTGTATTGCTAACAATGGGGGGACATTAAATGTGCAGAGGTGTGTCTCTTGAGGGAGAGGAATAGTTGTGTGAGGAGCGAGTACACATGTTACATGGAAAGGCTGTGTGTTTTAAGGGATAAATGGTTACGTGGGGAGAGGGATCTGTGTGTGTGTTTTGTTGGGGGAAGGTGTGGTTGAATAGAGGGTTGCGCATGCGTGTAATTAAAGGGACAGAGGCAGTTTCTCTGTGTGTATGAGATGGATTCGCAAACTACTGGAAACAGATTTATTTTCCTGGTCATGTCCTCCCGAAAAAAAAAAAACAACCCACCATCTGTTGTTGACTCTCTGAACTAAAAAAAAAGGAGGGGGAGTATGTGTGAGGAGGAAGAGTTTCTATCCCAGCCTTTTTCTTTTCCAAGCAGGAGCAACTGTCGGGGAGCTAGAGATGGCGAGGTTGGAAATTGGCTTTTTCTTACTTATTTTTGAGTCCGTTCTGTTACCCTTACTTGCTTACACACACACATTCACTCAGTCCTCTTGGTGTATTATTTATTGTTTCTAAGAGAGGAAGGAGGGAGAGAGGAAGGAGGAGCTGCCTGTTTCTCTGTGAGTCTGGGCACTGGAATGGGTGTTTGGTATCAAACCTGTCCCAGGCTGGGCTTGCTGGCAGAAGTCAGACCAGAGTCTCTAGGCTGAGATTCCAGAACAGCAAGGGGAGGCTGCTTTGCTTTTGGATGGACTTGGACTTTTCAGGTTTTGTTTGCTTTTAACAACGGGCTTGTTTTGGAAACAAGTTTTATATTTGGCTCTTTCTTTGAGGATGTACAAAGACCTTCCAACTCACTGCTCCCACTCACCTCTCATGTTTGCATAACTTGTTTATTTAAGTGAAAGCTAGCAAACTGATAATTGTATATGTTTAGAAATAGACACAGGAATCTGTGTATCAGGGAAAAGTCTAGATATGTTTTTATTAGGACAAAAGATAACTTCTCTCTGGAGTTTAATACTCTCTGGAGATATAAAGCTAATTGTGGTACCTTGAACATATGTAGAAACTATTAATGCTTAAATTGGATTTAGCTGATTGATTATTTTCAGAGTATAATCAGTCATGCATTTACTTCAATGTAAGGTTGCAGCTGCAGATATGGTTATATGGATGCATTATTGAAATGGCTTTATTTTTTCCCCAGTTGTTGATTAATTCAGGAGCAGAATTCTATAATCAGATTATATATTTTTAGTAAGCTCCATATAATATACATTGGAAACACTTCTTAAATGATTGCATTTCCTTCAATAAGGTCATTGTAGAATATAATACTTTGGCAATGAGCAATCAGTGTAAGCATTAAAAATATAACCCATCTCAAACTTGCCTTGTCAAAGAGACAAATCAGGAGTGATGAAAGAAGCCAGAAAAATGTAAAACAAGTGGAGAAAGATGGTTAAGTGTAACAGAAAATAATCATAGATTCACAGAACCATTCAGGTTGGAAGGGACCTCTAGTCTCTTGGTCTCTAGTACAACTTCCTGTTCAAAACAGGGTCAACTATGAGGTCAGACCAGGTAGCTCAGGGATTTATCCAGTTTGGTTTTGAAACCCTCAAGGATGGAGACTGTATATCCTCTCTGGGCCCCTGTTCCACTTCTTGACTGTCCTCATGGTGAAAAAACTTTTCCTTATATCCACTCTGAACCTCTCTTGTTTCAATTCATGCCTGTTGCCTCTTGTTTTCCCACTGTGCACTGCTGTGAAGAGCCTGGCTCCAACTTCTTGGCAACTTCCTCAGAGGTACTGGGGGCCTATTAGGTTCCCCCTGAAGCCTTCTCTTCTCCAGGCTGAACAAGCCCAGTTCCCTCAACCTTGCCTCATAAGGGAATGTGCTCCAGCCCCCTGACCAGTTGGTGGCCCTCCACTAAACTTGCTCCAATTTATCAATATCTTTCTTGTATTGCATGACCCCAAACTGGTCACAGTATCTAGATGTTGTTCTGCACCAGCGGGGGGGGTGGGGGTGGTATGTGAGAGAGAGAGGGGGGGGGTGTGCAGAGTTCTTTCTGAATCTCAATAAGAATGGTCTGACAACAACAACAAATGGCGTATAAAATAGCTGTTTTAATAAGATAGAATAAAAAGAGGAATATAGATAGTGAGTAAATCTTACGTCCCTTCAGATGCTGGGAACCCACGTTCATGCAGCATCAAAAGGACCCCAGATGGATTTTCCCATGGCATGCTGTGCAAATCCCATCTGTGGAGAGGTTCGTCTTCCCTCCCATGCCATGGTGCCTTTTATTTTGTGTAACAAACAAACAGAATCATATATCTTCTCCTGACAGGTTGGAATGTTATCTCTGTCATAACATCCACCAGCAAGCAGCACAGGCCGGCATGGGGCATTTCAGCAGATTCCCTTACAGCTGCTACTCATGCTAACATACGGGCTTCTCAAGCCTTAAGTGCAAGGCCCAATAGAGCAGACATGGCCTGTTCAAGATCACTAACTCCTCGAGTACAATGTCTTCTGCAAGGCTCCCAATACACTCCACCCCTTGATCTTGAGCATGGCCATGCTTGCTTTCTACTGAAGAGCCATTTTATCATGCATATTAACAAGCTGCCTAGCAATACAAATAATACATCTGTATTATTTGATATACAGGGTAATCACAACAATAATAAGCAACACAGTAGTTGAAAGCAATAGAACAATAGGATGAATGATCAAATATATAACAGCATTAGCATTGGGACTTATTCCATTAAAGATATCCCACCACCTAGCCCTTGCAACGTTATCTAAATGTTTGGTCATTTGTATAATTTGTTTATTTTGATTTTATCATGTTCATGCAATAGCAATTTTAAATTTAATTCTAAAGTGTGTGTGGATTGGAAATACCCTGTCTGGGTTTAGTACACAGATTACAAAAATAACTCAAGGGGTTACAAGTATTGCAGGAGTAGTTTAAGGCTATCGTAACTGACTGTGCCTTAGGGAGTACTGATCTAGTTGTGGTATCATTTTTCCAATGCAATATGATACCACCTTTTACTCGCTGTAAGGTCCATGTCCCCGGTTTTCCATCACCTTCACGATGCAGGAGTAAACTTTTGGCCTTGAGCCCCTACCAACCATAGGGCACTGCTCACTGTTCCATGTCCACTTAAACACTGACCTTTTAGATCCCACCAGAGTCCATCATATGCTGGGCAGGTGGGATTTTGAACTTTAGTGTAATTTATGGGCCATCAACAGACATTGCTTCAGGCTAGCACAGTGGTGAGACTTATCAGGTAGGGTATCAATATCTACATTCTGCAAAACAAATTGAATTCACTATTTTCTGTAAATCAAATGTTACAGAACATACTTAGGGATATCAGCAGTGTTCAAAATTAAGAATGTAGCCCCTGGCCCTTGAGCTAGAATCTCAGCAGGGATCAGTGATCATAACATCATCCACATAGTGGAACAATTTACAGTGTGGGGGAATATTGCAGTCTTCTGAATCCTGGGCTACCAGCCCATGGCAAATTGTAGGGCTGTGTAGATACCCCTGGGGCAGAACCGTGGAGGTATACTGCTGACCCTCCCATGAGAATTCAGATTGCTCCTGTGATTCCTTAGCAATTGGAATGCTGAAGAAAGCATTAGCTAGATCTAACACAGTATGCCACAGCCCAGCTGCAGATTCAATTCCCTCCAGGAGAGTGACGAAGGCACTACAGCTGCAGAGAGGGGGGGGTGGGGGGGTGGGGGCAGCTTTATTTAAAAATCGATAGTCAACTGTCATTCTCCAGGAGCCCTCAGGCTTTTTCATGGCCAGATGGGGCTATTGAAGGGGGAACGATTTCTCCAAATAGTTCCAGCCTCCAATAGCCATTTAATCATCTGGGTGATCTCTGCATAGCCTCCAGGGAACCTGTACTGTTTGGATGCAACCAATTTGGAGGGAGGGTCCAAAACAACAGAAGCCATAACCACTTTTCCCACAATGATAGTATGAACCCTGAAGGAGTATTTGCTCCCCATCATCATGAAAGTTTTGCCTGCCAACAAATCATGCCCAATAATATATTTGGGTAGTTAGTTACCCACACTTTTGCCATAAAAGGCAGGTAGGAATCCAATTGTAATATCAAAGAGATTTCACAAGCAGGTTCTTCTGCTCCCTCCACAAGGCATTAATTTTCACTATAACATACAGGCTTATCAAGCCTTAAGTACAAAGCTCAATAGAGCAGACATGGCCTGTTAAAGATCACTAACTCCTTGAATACAATGTCTTCCACAAGGCTCCCAATACAGAAGTGGTCTAATGAGTGCTGGGTAGAGGGAGATAATCACTTCCATTAATCTACTAGCTATGCTTGCAGCTCAGGATGCTATTAGCCTTCTTTGCTTCCAGGGCACACTGCTGGCTAATATTCAGCTTTCTGCCTTCCAGGTCCTTTTCAGCAGAGCTACTCCTCAGCCAGTCCCCAGCCAGTATCATTTCCAAGGGTTCTTCCTTCCCAGGGGCAGGACTTGGCAGTTGTCCTTTTTGAATTTCACGAGGTTCCTATCTAGGTGTCTCTGAATGGCAGTCAGGCCTTCAAGCATATCATGGGTCATATTGATATGCCAGTGGCTTCCAGGTAGGTGTTCAGAAAGTCCGTCAGGGGTCCCTTATTTCATCAGGTGTATATAAAATCCTCTGGCCTTCATCTGCATATAGCAGCCAGCACCCTCTTGGATGTGGCTCAAATTGCACATTCCATTGTTAAGGCCTCATACTGTCAGCCCCACCAGTGGAAGATTCCCCCAATGCCCTCCTCCTAGAACAACTGGCTCTGGTAAACCTCCCATAGGGAGGCCCTGTCCCCAGCCAGGTAGGAGAAAAGGATGATGAAGAGGATAAAGAAGATGATAACCATATTTACTAGACTGTGTGGGTCTGGTGGCCTGGCACACACTGACCCACAGAACATCAAACCTTGGTGGACACAGGAGCTCAATACACCCTGCTCCTTTCCACCCTGGCTGGAAAGATGTCAGTCATCATCAAAGGAGTCACTGGAGGCCATGGCAGTGCCCATCTTTGCCCCTGAGCTGTGGGTTTGGCTATGTTTCATCAAAAAAACATGTTCCAGCATGTAGAAGGTGCTGATGGAACAGGAATACCTCACTTCAATTTCCCGCCACTAATCTCAGATGCTTCCCATTTTTGTGTATTAGCCCTTAGGCTTCTTCACTGCCTCCTTACCTCCACTGGCATGTTTCCAGTGGAGACACATCTCAGAGATTTCCTTATTTTGTGAAGAACCTCCCATGAGCTCCATAGTGTCACAAAACACCAGTGGGAACAAATCTCATGCACAAGCAGGGAAAGGAAAGTGAGGTAGCAGAGGTGGCCATCTTTGTTCCCCAGGTTTATTGATGTTCATTCCTTCTCTATGAGGGATAAAGAAAGTGGTTTGTGGTGTTTCTGGGATTGGTATAGGGTCAGGGCTTCCTCTAGTGTTCATAACTTCAGGCCTGTTCCTATTGCTGTATGGAAAATGAGCAAAAATTTAGCCTGCATGAAACTTACTAAGCTATATGTCCCACATTATAACAGGAAAGAATTTTAAAGGTTCCTATTATTCATTACAGTTTGGTCACTGAGTAGATCTCTTATGGCAAAATCCTAATTGTTGATACAGGACATATTAGGGCTGCCAAATCAAATGATGTTTCAGTTAATATATTTACATGTCTTAAGGAATGGGTTTGCAATAGTAACACTCTGGCATAGCATGTGCTCTGCACACATTCATCACTGGAGCAGTGGGTTGTAAATGAGGCTGTAAAAGCTAAACATTTCAATTCATTAAATCTGATTCTTAATTTAGGGTCCAGATAGTTGTAGTGAATTTGCAGCACCTAGAGATGATTCACACTGGATTAGATGTTGCTAAGCTCTAACCAGCAGGAAAGCCCTTTGGAAGAATAAGGCGTTGCCATCTTTAATGCAGTTAAAATACCAGAGTTATTCACACTGAAGATATAGTTCAGTTTTGCCAACTATTGTATGATTTCCAAGTACTCAGGGGAGCAGGCTATTAAGCATGAGTCATTTTATTGAATCCTGCCAGTCTGAATTAAAGACTTAGATAACCTTTAAAATGTGATTTAGCAAATAAGAGTGGACTGTCAACCAGCAACAAGCTGAGTGACTGGAAAAGCTCACCCTTCCAGAAGCCAATACTTTTGATCTTTTAATGACAACTCAGTATAATCGCCCCTCCCTTTCCTTATTAATAAATTTCCTGGGTCAATTTTCCTGCTTTTTCCTCTGCTGAACCAGAAGAGTCAGGAATGGAAGAAGAAGGGATTGTTTTGCAGGTCATTGTAGTTTCAGAATTATTTTAGTGCTTGTTGTTTCTACACCCCTACAATGAAGGGATCTCTGATCAGCCAGACAGGCCATGATGGGTTTGCTAGCTATACATCGGGTCTTCCGTAGCATCCATATGCTCTGGAAAAGTGGCATTGTCAACTCCTGCTGCAGTTTCTGAGTCAAAGATATATTTTCTGAATAAAAGAAGTTTTATTTTGATTTTCAGCCCCACATGCTCAAGCTGGGCTCTGATAATTCAGCTGGCTTCTTTTCCCATTGGGTATAAAAGTTCTTCAGCCAAACTGGGTTTACCATGTTTCAAAGATGATACATTCCTTTTCTTCCCATGATTGGGCAGCTCCATGCTTTTCCATGACTTCACACTAATGTAGTTGATGACTGTTCCCCTGTTCACTTTCAGAATGATGACTGTTCCCCTGTTCACTTTCAGAATGACCTGTCCAACTTGTGTGGATACTGTGCTGCTCCTCCAATTTTGATGTTTCTCCTGTTGTGCGGTATGCCCAAAACTTTGCAAATACCAGTCAACAGAAATGCAGGTGTCCTGGGGATTTTGACACAAGTGGAATTTGACAGTATATGAATTGTATCTTTAAAAAAGAGAACACTCATCTGTGTCTGACAAGGCTTGCAAGGCTGGGACCTTATTGGATTTACCAGCATATAGGTGCTGGTATTGCAAGGAGTTTTGCAAGGAGAGCTGGATCAATGCTTACATAGCATGTTGGGAATAAAAGAGGTTGGAATTTGAGTTGAGTTATTATAACAGTTGTGCTATATACATACACTATGACTTGAACCATTACAAATGATAAAAACAAATTTGAATCTTATGCCATTTTTAGCCTCGTTTTTTAACAAAAGAAAGCACGCTGCTTTCTTCCTGTCTGTCTGTGGTGTGCTGACACCAACAACAAGACACCCACATGGCCATTCACTCACTCTCCCCTTCATTCACTCACTGTCCCCTTTGATGGGGACAAAATAGAAGGAAGATGAAAAGACTCATGGATTAAGAGAATGACAGTTTAATAAGGAAAGCAACAGCTGCACATGCAAGCAAAGCAAAAAGTGGAATTCATTCACTACTTGCCATCAGCAGGCAGATGTCCAGCCGCTTCCTGGAAAGGAGGGCCTCAGCACACGTAATGGTTGCTTGGGAAGACAAATGCCATAACCACAAATGTTCCCCCCTTCCTCCCCCTTTCCCTGAGCTTTTATTGTTGAGCATGACATCATATGGTATGGAATATCCCTTTGGTCAATTCAGGTCAGCTGTCCTGGATACGTCCCCTCCCAACCTCTTGCCCACCCCCAGCCTACTTGCTGGGGGTGGGGGCCAGGGCAAAGTGGGAGAGAAAGTCTTGATGCTATGCAAGCACTGTTCAGCAATAGCCAAAACATTGGTGTGTTATCAACACCGTTCTAGCCACAAATGCAAAGCACAGCATCATACAGGCTGCTATGTGTTAGAGGAAAATATATCATGCCAGATGCAAAAGCTCGAGAGAGGCGAGATTGCTGCTGGTCCATGTCCCCAGGTCCAACCAGTAGTGAGGCTGAAGATACATTCCCAGCAGGCACATGCACACAGAGCACACATATACACTACATACAAACATGGCCAGCCACACAGATCACAGGCACTCAGAGCACTCATGCGAACACAGACAGCACCAACAGCCTCATGCTGCTCTCCTCTCTGGCTGAGCAGGACGGAGGTCAACTAGTGAGAATATACATATGTACATATGTACAAGGTGGATTCCTCCAGCAGCTGGGCTCAGACAGTCTGCCCAGTAGCTGGCCACTGGATCCCATTCTCCCCAGTTGCTGGCACCTGGACATACGAGCCCCCGAGGCTGCAACCCCACTACAGTTGCTGGTACACATCGTGCACACACATTCACAGCTGGCCAGGACTTCCCAGGTACCAATAGCTGACCCCCTGTGTTCTTGCCCTTAGAGATACACAGGTGCTATCATACCCACAGCTAGCCATTAGAGACCCACTCACCCCCCTGCTCCTAGGCCACTTCACCTATTCACCAGCTAGTCCAGCTTGATCTTTGCTAGCAATCACACGCTCACTCGCATACCCACACTTGCTCCAGTTGCTGGTACCATGGACACACAGGTCCTCTGACTTGCGGTCTGACTCCAGTTGCTGGCATTCACACCTCCATACACACACATGCAGACAGAATAGAGAGCCCAGGAAAGAGTTAGAAAGGGATTTAATAAGAAGATAGGACAGACTGTGCTGATCAGGCACAGGGCATAGCCAGACAAGCGTACTGACTAGCAAACTATTAACACGTGACTGGCCCTTTTTATCTCCTTACCCCTCTATTTTCCCACACTTGTTCCTCCCCAAATCACCTAAACCCCTCCCTTGTCCTGCCTTTGGGAAATGGCTGCCGATATTGTCTGAACGAGCTGCATGTATCCTCTCACACAGCAGCCATTCTCAAAATCAGGCTGCAGCAGTTTTTCTGGCATTTGTTCACCATCTACACACAGGGCCACAAAACTTATATCATAATGTTTAAAGTTGAAAGGGTTCTTAGCATAATTGCCACTAAAAGCATCATTATCTACAAAACCAATAACAACAAGTTTAGGTAGCAGTCCCAGAAACAAATTTTCCTGGTTGCTGACACAACTGCCAGCTGGTATGCTGAATATTTTCATGACCATTCAGTCCACTGGGTATTTGATGTTGGCCGTAAGTAATGCCTCAGCATGTCCCAGATGCACCCTGGGTGTCACCCGCACTTTCTTCACAAACAACAAGGCATAAGTAATAACCAACTTGCAGGCTCCTGCCGCTGGGGAGCTCATCAAAAAAAAGCTGTCTTTGCTGCACATCAGCTTAAGTTTTACGTTCATGCCATTCAACAAAAGCTTGTCTTGAAAGAACAGATCGCTGTGGAGGGGTCCCAGCAGTTCAGTCCTCCTGCTCTGGGCCGTCAGAACCAAGTATTGCCAAAACCCCTGATTAACAACACCATCCAGTGGGACCACTTCCTGCTGCCCCACTGTGTCTCTGTAGAACAGCCCCATGGAGAAGTGCATGGACGTGTTATGGCTGTAAGAAGCAACTCAATGAAGGAGTGGTAGGGGTAGTAGTTGTTGCTCTGGCTTATCAGTTGGTCCCCAAAAGTAACCTCCAGCTTGCTGAAAATAGAGACCAGTGGGTAACTCACAAGGCCCAGGGCCTCATTGGCACTGAGGTTGGACCTGTCAGCTTTTACAGTCTTGCAGCAAAGGTACAGCAGAGTGTTGTTTTTATTTATGTCATCTTTCCCATTCCCAGCTATGAAAACATCCAGAGGTACAAACTCTGCAATAGCAGAAAGTGGAGGCACCTCAATAAACAGCCTTTTTTCAATGCTGGTCTACATCAGGGATACTGCAAACAATTCAGCTCAGATTTGGTACATTCTTCTGAGCAGCTGTGAATGAAAGTTGTCCCTGTTAAAATATCTCCTTTTCTAGTGGTAAAATGGGCCCTCTTTCTCTGGGTTTTCCTTTTTTTGCACTGTTCAGCATGGTTTGTTGTTCTTTTCCTTCTTCTTGTCCTGGCTGAACTGCTACCTGGTGCCCCCCATCCTTTTTCTTCTAAAGGGCTGGGGAGGGCCTTCCCTCCAAGGGCGCAATGTGGCTTGCTTTCTTTTAAAAGCTTTTTCTTTGAATATACACAAGCCCTGATCCCTCCTGATTTAACAGTGTTTCAACCTTGTCCAGGAAAGCCTGGGCAATGTGTCTGATCCCATTTTTGCAATTAAGGAGGGCTTTTAACGTGTGGCTTAATTTCCAGACCCTTTTTCAAAAGCTGAACAATCTTTCTAAACAGGCTGTGGAATATCCCTCCAATGCCTGCCCCATATATCACAGGAACACTATGAAAACCAGGGAGACTGTTGCTGGCCTGGGCTCTGTAATAGTTCATGTATAAGAACATGCCCCCGTAATTCTTTACCACCCTCATTTTGGTGTGGTTTCTTAAAAGATCAGAGGCTTCTAGAGCTGAAGATGCAGTTTCACAATCACGTTCCCAAAGCAAAATGAGACATGCTTGTTCTGGTCAGTCTTTATTTCAAAGCTGATCATGTCAATGTGCTGGTGGTTTACTGGCACATAGTGAAGCTTATCATAAGTCACCGTAATCATCTCATCCTTTATTACCACCAGTCAGAGCCCAGTGTAGTGTGCTGTAAATATCTTCACATCTTGGTTTTGAGCATTCTGTTAAAAAGCTCTATTACAGAGGCTTTTACTTCATTACTAGTAACAAAATGGTGAACATTACACTGCTGTACTGGGTTTGCATGGCAAGGTTTTGGTAGCGGGGGGGCTACAGGGGTGGCTTCTGTGAGAAGCTGCTAGAAGCTTCCCCTATGTCCAATAAAGTTAATGCCAGTGGGTTCCAAGACAGACCCGCCGCTAGCCAAGGCTGAGCCCATCAGCAACAGTGGTAGTGCCTCTGTGATAACATATTTAAGAAAGGGAAAAGAAGTTACAGGGGGTAGCAGTTGCAGCCAGAGAGAGCGGAGTGAGAAGATGAGAGAGGAACAACTCTGCAGACACCAAGGTCAGTGAAGAAGGAGGGGGAGGAGGTGCTCCAGGCACCAGAGCAGAGATTCCCCTGCAGCCCGTGGTGAAGACCATGGTGAGGCAGGCTGTCCCCCTGCAGCCCATGGAGGTTAATGGTGGAGCAGATATCCACCTGCAGCCCATGGAGGACCCCACACCAGAGCAGGTGGATGCCCGAAGGAGGCTGTGACCCTGTGGGAAGCCTGCGCTGGAGCAGGCTCCTGGCAGGACCTGTGGACCCGTGGCCCCATGGAGAGAGGAGCCCACGCTGAAGCAGGTTTGCTGGCAGGACTTGTGACCCCGCAGGGGACCCATGCTGGAGCAGTCTGTTCCTGAAGGACTGTACCCCGTGGATGGGACCCATGCTGGAGCAGTTCGTGAAGAACTGTAGCCCATGGGAAGGACTCACATTGGAGAAGTTCGTGAAGGACTGTCTCCCGTGGGAGGGACCCCATGCTGGAGCAGGGGAAGAGTGTGAGTCCTCCTCCCCCTGAGGAGGAAGGAGCAGCAGAAACAACGTGTGATGAACTGACCGCAACCCCCATTCCCCGTTCCCCTTGTGCTGCTCGGGGGGAGGAGGTAGAGAAAATCAGGAGTAAAGTTAAGACTGGGAAGAAGGGAGGGGTGGGGGGAAGGTGTTTTAAGATTTGGTTTTATTTCTCATTATCCTGCTCTGATTTGACTAGTAACAAATTAAACTAGTTTTTCCCCAAGTCGAGTCTGTTTTGCCCATGATGGTAATTGGTGAGTGATCTCCCTGTCCTTATCTCGACCCACGAGCCTTTCGTTTTATTTTCTCTCCCCTGTCCAGTTGAGGAGGGGGAGTGATAGAGCGGCTTTGGTGGGCACCTGGCATCCAGCCAGGGTCAACCCACCACAACTGCTTAAACAGCTTTTCTAAAGGCTGCTTTGAAAAGTGTTTTCCCTGGTTGGTCTGTAATTTCTGCGGCTTGCACCCCCTGTTAAAAATTGTTTTAAAAGCCCTGGCTATTTCAGAACCTTTTTTGCCTTTTAGATCGATGGCCCAGGCATACTTGGATAATATGCCTATCACCATTAAGATGTACTTAACACCATCATTATGTTTGGAAAACTGTCTCATATCCACCAAGTCTGCCTGCCATTGTATATCCACCTCTGCCACAATCACATTTTTTATTTTAAAGTGCTTTCTTGCTGCCTTGTCTAAGATGCAAGCAAGAGTTGCCATTTGGCTTCTGTTCAGATCAGTATTCTCCTTTTAGCAGCTTCAAAAAGGGGATTTACACCCCCAAAGCTTCCCATCTCCCCAGGACCATAGTAAATGTCTTTTAGCAGAAGTGGTGGCATAGATGGAGAACGAGCATAGAAGTGACAGTGGTGTTCAAGGAAAAAAAGGAAAAAGCCTGGAGAAACCTGACTGGTGACCAGCACCCCTCAGACCCTGTTAATAAAGTTTCTCTATATTTGAGTTAAATTTATTGTCCAGTGTTTCATTTCTTACACGTGTGAATTAGCAGAATGTTGGTACATGTCTATGTATATGAGGACATGTTCTTCATGAGCCAAAACAAAGTATCCCTTCTTCACTTCTTTTTTTTGTCAGAATTGACCTTCCAGTAAACAAATTAGGATTCCACAGATACATCTAGTGTCTGATGCTAAGCCTTCAGGATAAAGGCAGTACTGAGAAGCCAGAAATGATAGTGCCTAGAAACTCTGAAACTAACAACTTCCAGAACAGTTAAAAAGCTCCTCTGAAAGACTGTTTGGGTAAAACTCTTGTATTAATGGTGCCCCTACAAGGTTGTTTTTTTTTTATAAGGCAACATCTAGATAACTGTGGTGGGTTGACCCTGGCTGGATGCCAGGTGCCCACCAAAGCCGCTCTATCACTCCCCTCCTCAGCTGGACAGGGGAGAGAAAATATAACAAAAAGCTTGTGGGTCGAAATAAGGACAGGGAGAGATCACTCGCCAATTACCATCACGGGCAAAACAGACTCGACTTGGGGAAATTAGTTTAATTTATTATCAATCAAATCAGAGTAGGATAATGGGAAATAAAACCAAATCTTAAAACACCTTCCCCCCACCCCTCCCTTCTTCCTGGGCTGAACTTCACTCCCAAGTTTCACCTCCTCCCCCCAAGCAGCGCAGGGGGACAGGGAATGGGGGTTGTGGTCAGTTGATCACACGTTGTTTCTGCTGCTCCTTCCTCCTCAGGGGGAGGACTCCTCACACTCTTCCCCTGCTCCAGCATGGGGTCCCTCCCACGGGAGACAGTCCTTCAGGAACAGACTGCTCCAGCATGGGTCCCACGGGGTCACAAGTCTTGCCAGCAAACCTGCTCCAGCTTGGGCTCCTCTCTCCATGGGGCTACAGGTCCTGCCAGGAGCCTGCTCCAGCGCGGGCTTCCCATGGGGTCACAGACTCCTTCGGGTGCATCCACCTGCTCTGGTGTGGGGTCCTCCACGGGCTGCAGGTGGATATCTGCTCCACCGTGGACCTCCATGGGCTGCAGGGGGACAGCCTGCCTCACCATGGTCTTCACCATGGGCTGCAGGGGAATCTCTCTGCTCAGGTGCCTGGAGCACCTCCTCCCCCTCCTTCTTCACTGACCTTGGTGTCTGCAGGGTTGTTTCTCTCACATCTTCTCACTCCTCTTTCCAGCTGAAGTTGCTGTTGCGCAATGACTTTTCCCCCTTCTTAAATATGTTATCACAGAGGTGCTACCACCATCGCTGATTGGCTTGGCCTTGGCCAGCGGCGGGTCTGTCTTGGAGCCCGCTGGCGTTGGCTCTATCAGACACAGGGGAAGCTTCTAGCAGCTTCTCACAGAAGCCACCCCTGTAGCCACCCCTGCTACCAAAACCTTGCCACGCAAACCCAATACAATAAGTATATTGGAATTTGCAAATATAATGGAGAGAACAGTGTATAGTTAAGTGCATTGAAGGGCCAGACCCAGAGGACTACTTGGGAAGGTATCTGGAGAAAGTTACCAGAAATGGATAAGGAGCTTTGCTGAAGCCTCCAGTCAATATTTTTCATCCTTCATATTTTACTAGCTCTGAATTCACTGGTGGGGGCACATGCATTTAAAGGAAGAACATGTTTTCCGGAAAATAATTTATGAAAAGTATCCTGATAATAATCCATTTTAATGATGTGATAATCTAATTTTAATGTATCGAACATCTGAAAAAGCCTAGTTTTTTCCTAGCTTGTTAGCTAGGGTTTTATTTATCAAAGTTGGATTCTTTTGTGGGTTTTATTAATGTCTGATCCAAAATTGATTCTTTCTTCATACCATTTCACAGGATAGTTTGAATATAAAGATGCACTCCGTCAAAGATGCCAGTATTTGCCACAGCTTGTACCTAACAACCATTCCCTAATGGGCAAATGTACCACATGCTTAAAGGATCTTTGAAATATCTGATTTTCTGAGTTCACAGTGTGGACCCTCTCTAATTTGTGAATTACAATAGCAGGGATTGGATGCACACAGCCTGAAAGCAAGATATTTTTCCTGGTCTTTTTCTTTATACATATTCTGGAAAAATGAAAGTCTACACATAGTTGATGAAAAAGAAAACAAGAATACTATTGTTGACATACATACAAGTAGTAAAGGCTAAATTTCTTCTGCCTTCTTTTTTTGTGGAAAACTAATGCTGTCAGTTCCTACCTCAGACAATATGGATTATATCATGGTATTCCTCACAAGCAAATGAGAAACAACTTTTTTCCTTGAGAGATTTTACTGTCCCAGAGTTGGTTTGTATTTTTGACGTATATGACTTCTCTCACTAAGGGCTTACCTAAATTAAGGAAAATTGAAATAGTGCAACTATTCCAATTTTGTAAATGTATACAATAGTTTAAATTGTGTCAATGTAACCACACATTCCCACTGCATTCACTGAAGGGTGTTAGACAATTCTGGATAGCTTTTCCTTCACTCTCTGCTTTTTTTGCTACCTAGCCATAGTGTATCTTTCTCAAGACCTCACTAACATATCTTTTCTAAAGAGACAGCTGCATAGACCATGTTTGAATCACTAAATATCACTCCATATTTTCATCAGGAACACTTATTCCTTTCACTCTGTGGATAAGGGGGACTCTGTTTTGCTTCTTCCATGCTCCTAGTCCTTCATAAGAACCATGAAAGGAACATGCAATGACCGATTATTACTAAACTGCCGGGACAGCTCCATGTTACTGTCTAGATGCAATTTGGTTTGACTTTCTCCCTTTGTTGTTGTTATTGTTGGTGTCTCCTCTGTGATTCAGTTCAAGAGCATGAACTCAACAAGACTCTAAATTAGATATAATCTGACCTTGAACTATACCTAGGAATCAGCTATGATGGCTCAGATCTATTAAAGATACCAAACCATTCATTGATGCTTTTTCTGAAAGTTATTTTGCTCTATTTGGAGTGGCACATATTTCATTGTGGCTACTGTACACTGTATTTTTCATTAGAGATGTGTTCACTGGAACACATCTTTTTATTTTTCCCTGTCTGTAATTGACTGAGACTCTCAAACATACTGGGAGAGTCTCTCTCTCTCAAAAGAAGTAATTTTCACATGATTTTTAAGATCATGTACTATCTAGTTGTATTTAGTGGTGCAGATGGAAGAGTTAGAGGGAAGCCATCTTTGGTTTTGTGCCTGACTGGTCTGTTACATTACTAACTCTGTGGTTCCTCATTTCACAGGGATTGGCTCATTATAGTTCTATGCTTTGGTAATAACTTTAATTATTGGTGGAGGGGTGTGAATGGATTGGTTTCCCTGAATTCTAAACTTGTCATTGCATCAGGAAGCTGGAAAAATAGTCATATGATTAGAAGCAAACCTATGAAACACATTGTCCTGGTTTCAGCTGGGACAGAGTTAATTTTCTTCCTAGTAGCTGGTATAGTGCTGTGTTTTGGATTTAGTGTGAGAATGATGTTGATAACACGCTGATGTTTTAGTTGTTGCTAAGTAGCGCTTATCTTAAGCCAAGGACTTTTCAGTTTCCCATGCTCTGCCAGCAAGCAGGTATACAAGAAGCTGGGAGGGAGCATAGCCGGGGCAGCTGACCTGAACTAGCCAAAGGGATATTCCATACCATGGAATGTCATGCCCAGTATATAAACAGGGGGGAGTTGGCCGGGAGGGGCGGATCACTGCTCAGGCATCGGTCAGCGGGTGGTGAGCAATTGCATTGTGCATCACTTGTCTTTTCTTGGGCTTTATTTATTATTTTTTTTGTTATATTCCTTTTCATTACAATTATTATTATTATATTTTATTTTATTTCAATTATTAAACTGTTCTTATCTCAACTCACGAGTTTTACTTTTTTTTTTCTGATTCTCCTCCCCATCCCACTCTGGGGTGGGGGGAGGAGTGACCGAGCGGCTGTGTGGTGCTTAGTTGCTGGCTGGGGTTAAACCACGACACACATCTTTGCATTCTACAGAGAGGCTGAGCCTTGGGAAAGACAGATCTGTTCAAACACCTACCTTTTCAGATTCCAGAGGACACACATTTAGTATGGTTTATACAGCTCAAATTCAATGCATTTATTTCCTTCTTTTATCTTCTGATGCTAATCTTTTTATAGGTAGAAAGGAAAACACTCTAACAACTGGGTCAGAGTTGGGAAACAAGGGTTCATTTCTCAGTAGCTGTGTCTTGGGCCCTCATCTTCAAAAATAGTCAGGAACTTAATTCTCTTTGATTTCACATTGATTCCAATGAGCTAAGTAACTAAATACCTTTTAGTCCTGGTCTCTCTCACTCAGTTTCTCCATCTGTAAAATGGAAGTCATACTTCTATAATGTAAAGGGATAGTCTGAAGATAACATACACTGCCCTTTCTGAGGCCTTCAAATACAACAGGATGGAGGCTGAATAAGAACCTAGGTAGACAACTGCTCATTAAATAGCTTTGAAGGGAATTCTATTTTTTTATTTAGAGAAGCTTTTTGTGCTTGAGAGATTTAAACTGCAGTACAGTATTTTTTTTTTTCTTTAAACAGCCTTCTGAGTTATGTGGCTTTTGAGGTAAACTTTCTGGAGTTTGAGACCCCCATTTCCTCTCCAACAGATGAAGCACAGAAGCCCATGACAACAAGGATATCTACTAAATCATAACTTCTACCATGAGTTTCTTTTCTCCTCAAAGGTTTAAAAACTTCCCTGCTGTTGTATGCATTATGGTTTCTTCCTTCCTTCCTTCATTCTCTCTAAGGATATCTATCATCTCTGAATTCTGGAAAAATATTTTTTCAGAACTGTTAAAATTTTCTTCCCCTTAACAGTACATTCTGACTATGAATTATCTCAAAACTGTCTTCTTGCAGTTTCTTCCCTTCAGCATGCAGGAATACTTGTTTGTTACTACAAAGTTGATTATAACTACTGCTTTTTATAATGGGATTGTCTGAACGAAAGTACTGGGACCATCAGGCTTTAGCTGCCAACATGTAGTGCAAATCTTGATTTCAAATGACAACATTATCTTAAAAAAAACCCCAACTGATCCATAAATGCACTACCACAATGTAAAAGTTGTTTTAAGTCAAGTTTATCAACATCAACTCTCATACAGAAAGTTAACATAGCACCCTCCCTAACCTACAGAGGCAGTATCTGATACCAGGCAGATGGTAATAGTACCAGGTATCTGCTCCACACTTATATTAGATACAATAAATAATATGCAATTAATATAAAATATCAGTTTTCCTGGATACTTGGGACTGCACTGCATACATTACTTTATTTCTAACTGAATGCAACACATCTGTCCACAACCCATCAGTGAAGACAATTAAATTTCCTTGGCAGTAATATTATTATTATATATGCAGCATATTTATCTAGTGCTGTCTTTTCTATTTTCTATGATGTGTCTTGAAAATGTAAAAGCAATTCAGTTCTCTGCCTACTCAAATATTTTCTACCAAACAATCAAAAGGGTCAAATCATGTGAAAAATGGTAATGTTGTTTTCTTTTCAGTCCCCTGAAACCAACAAAAACAACACATTGTTTCTAGAATAGAACAGAATAGAATAGTTCAGTTGGAAGGGACCTACAACGACCATCTAGTCCAACTGCCTGACCTCTTCAGGGCTGACCAAAAGATAAAGCATATTATTAAGGGCATTGTCCAAATGCCTCTTAAACACTGACAGGCTTGGGCCTATGCATATCAAGCTGCTCTTCATCACCATCAGAGGAGCATGGTGGAGACAAGGACCCAAACCACCTCTGAGGATGACATGATTGAGATAGATAGGGACTGAACCCCCAACTACAGTAAGTAAGTGCCCTAGTAGTGAAAAAGAAATACTGAATGCAGAGGTCTATGGGTCCATACCATTGATTAGTAAGGGAGCAGGAGGAGGAAGGGTCTGATCAGGAAGCTAGTCCTTCAGCAAGGAAACAGGAGGAAGAAGTAAGAGAAATCACCCAAGAGCCGGAAACTACCCAATCCCTAACTCTGAGCGAACTTTGGGATATGCAAAAAGATTACAGACACCATCCAGGCAAGTGGATTGCTGCCTGGTTGCTCCGATGCTGGGATAGTGGGGCCAACAGTCAGGAATTAGAAGGTAAGGAAGCCCAGCAGCTGGGATCCCTTGCTAGGGACCAGGGAATTGACAATGAAATTGGAAGAGAGGCGACAATCCGCAGCCTCTGGAGGTGGCTCCTGTTGAGTGTAAAGGTGAGGTATCCCCTCAAGCATGATCTTATAAGTTGCCAAGGGAAGTGGACTACCTCAGAAGGAATCCAATATCTTAATGAATTAGTGGTGATGGAACATGTCTACAGTGGCCTGGACGACAACCAGGTCTCCAAAGATCCGGATGATGTCCAGTGCCCATGGGCCATGTGGAAGAGATTGGTCCGAAATGCACCAGTGTTGTATTCCAACACCCTCGCGATGATGGACTGGCCAGACCTCAAGATACTAACAGTGGAGAGACTGTCCCACTGGTTCTGATGTTTTGAAGAGAATCTGTCTTCCTCCTCGTCACTGCAGGCCAGTGTCTCAGCTGTACAGGGATGGCCCCACAATGCCAGCCTCGCCAGACCAGAGGGAAAGGAAGCCCCAGGCACACCCATGGCTCCCTCTGGTTCTTACTGCATGACCAGGGGAAGGACATGAGGAAGTGGGATGGTGAGCCTACCTCAAAGCTAGAAGCTCGCGTACATGAACTAAGGGAGAAGACAGCTGCTAAGAAGGGCCCATCCAAGAAGGCCCTCAGTCCAGATGCTGTTGGGATGGTAGAAGGCAACCAGCTATCCCCCAGACATAGAAGAAGTACTGAGAATGCCTCTCTTGATTTTGGCGAAGGGACTTCTGGTCTGACACTGCAGGGGGCAGATAGTGAATACACCAGCTAGCAATAGAGGGGCCCTGCCTCCAGCCAGGCAGAGGAAAGGGATGACCGAGTTTACTGGACTGTGTGGATTTGATGGCCTGTCACATCGGATACACAGGAACATAAAGCTTTGGTGGACACCAGTGCACAGTGTACCCTAATGCCATCAGGGTACAAGGGGGCAGAAAACATCTGGATTTCTGGACTGATGGGGAGATTCCCAAAAGTTGTCTGTGTCAGAGGCTGGGGTGAGCCTGACAGGGAACAAGTGGCAGAAGCATCCTAATGTGACCGGCCTGGACACCCTGTGAATCCTTGGCATTGACTATCTCAAAAGAGGGTACTTTAAGAATCCAAAAGGGTACCGGTGGGCCTTTGGTGTTGCCACCGTGGATGCAGAGAAGATTAAACAGCTGTCTACCTTGTCTGGCCTCTTGGAGGATCCTTCTGTTGTGGGCTTGCTGCAGGTCGAAGAACAGCAGGTGCTGATTGCTACTATGATGTTGCACCAGCAACAATATCACACCAGTCGAGGCTCCCTGGCTCCCATCCAGGAGCTGATTTGTTGACTGGAGATCCAAGGAGTGATCAGCAAGACTCACTCACCCTTTAGTAGTCCCATATGGCCAGTGCAAAAGTCTGACAGAGGGTGGAGGCTATCGTGGCCTGAACAAAGTGGCGCCACTACTGAGTGCTGCTGTACCAGACATGCTAGAGCTCCAATACAAACTGGAGCTGAAGGCAGCCAAAGGTATGCTACAACTCATATTGCCAATGCATTTTTCTTAATCCCTTTGTCAGCAGAATGCAGGCCACAGTTTGCTTTCACGTGGAGGGGCATCCAATACACCTGGAGCTGACTGCCACAGGGGTGGAAGCACAGCCCTACCATTTGCCATGGACTGATACAGACTGCACTGGAACAGGGTGATGCCCCTGAACACCTGCAATACAACCATGACATCATTGTGTGGGGCAACACAGTGAAGGAAGTGTTTGAGAAAGGGAAAAGAATAATCCAGATCCTTCTGAAATCTGGTTTTGCCATAAAACAAAGCAAGGTCAAAGGACCTGCACAAGACATCCAAGTTTTGGGAATAAAATGGCAAGATGGATGTTGTCACATTCAAATGGATGTGGTCAATAAGATAATAACCATGGCCCCACCAGTTAGCAAAAAAGAAAGACAAGCTTTCCTAGGCCTTGTGGGATTCTGGAGAATGCATATTCCAGGTTACTGTCAGCTTGCGAGCCCTCTCTATTGAGTGACTGAAAGAACTATTTTGCATGGGGCTCTGAGAAGTAGCATGCCTTTGAGCAAATCAAACCAGAGAAAGCTCATGCGGTAGCTCTTGGGCCTGTCCATACAGGACCAGATGTGCAATACATGCTTTACGCTGCAGCCAGAAAGCATAACATCATCTGGAGCCTCTGGCAGAAAACACCCAAAGAGACCTGAGGTTGACCTCTAGGGTTTTGGAGCTGAGGGTATCAAGGATCCAATGCCTGCTATATCCTGACTGAAAAAGAGATGCTAGCAGCATATGAAGGGGGGGTTGAGCCATTTCAGAAATTATTGGTACAGAAGCACTGCTCCTCTTCAGACCTCTAATTGCTTGTAATGCACTGGATGTTCAAAGGGAGGGTCCCCTCTACACATCTTGTAGGCGATGCTATACGGAGTAAGTAGGTAGTGTTCATCAGACAATGGGCTCAAATGGGGGACCCCAACTGCCCTGGAATCCTGGAAGAGATCATGGACTGGCCAGAAGTTAGAGATTTCAGAGCATCGTTTGAGGAGGTGACTCATGCCCAGGAGGCACCACCATATAACGGTTGTGGTAAAAGGCATTATGCTCTGTTTACCAACAGATCCTGTCATGTTGTAGTAAACCATTGGAAGTGGAAAGCTGCTGTGTGTAATCCCACACGACAAGTTGTTGAAGCCATCAAAGGAGAAGGCGATTCAAGTCATTTTGCAGAAGTGACAGCCATCCAGCTGGCTGAACAAGAAAAATGGCCAGTAATCATTATACTGACTCATGGATGGTGACAAATGCCCTGTGGGGGTGTCTACAGCAATGGAAAAAGACCAACTGGCAGTGCAGAGGTAAACCCATCTGGGCTGCCGCAATGTGGCAAGACATCTCTGCCCAGGTAAAGAACCTTGCTGCAGTGGTATGTCATGCAGATGCTCACATGCCCCAGAGCCATGCCACTGAAGAACATTGAAGCAATGAGCAGGTAGACAAGGCTGCCACAACTGAAGTGGATGAGGTGAACCTGGACTGGGAATATAAGGGTGAGCTACTTATAGCTTGGTGGGCCCATGAAACATCGGGACATTTAGGGAGAGATGCAACATACAGATGGGTTCGTGATCAAGGGGTGGACCTGACCATGGAGGCCATCGCACATGAATGTGAAACGTGCCACAAGCAAGCCATGTGAGTAAAGTGTCCCTGGAACAGGGGGCAGTGGCTGGGATATTGATATGGCGAGGCTTGGCAGATTGACTATATTGGACCACTGCCATGAACACACCAAGGCAAGCACTACATGGTTACCATGGTGGAAGCGACTACCGGTGGCTGGAAACATACCCTGTAAACCATGCCACCACCCAAAACACCATCCTGGGCCTTGAAAAACAAGTCCTGTGGCGACATGGTACCCTGGAAAGAATTGAGTCAGATAACAGGACTCATTTCCAAAAGAGCCTCATAGACTCCTGGGCCAAGAAACACAGCATTGATTGGGTGCATCACATCCCCTATCACACACCAGCCTCTGTAAAGAATGAACGATATAATGGCCTGTTAAAGACTATGCTGAGAGTGCTGGGCACCAGGGAATGGAAGCACTGAAATGTAGAAGCTACATGGCAGATCAAAAGATCTGCTAAGCATCCTGGTCCTGCCTAAGGAAAGCCCCTACCAGAAGGGACTTCTGGTCTGCCACTGCAGGGGTCAGATAGTGAATATTCCAACCAGCAATAGAGGGGCCCTGCCTCCAGCTAGCATAGGGCCAGACGAGCTTTGGCAGTCCATCCGCAACATCCTGGATATGGGCCCACATCAGGCAGCAAAACTTTCTAGATGATAGATCAGGTCAGCAGGTGGGTGCCTCTGTCCCCAACAGCAGGGAATCACCCATTCATCAAGATACATTCATAAGTTCTTCTGCATTTGCACTCGGTTTAGATTTAAAGTTCGAATTATATTGCCTATATTAGTGAAGATGTTAGTTTAAAAAGCCATTTTATCTTATTTTAAATATGTATTACAAAGAGGGTTTTTTTCGGTGAGTTTAAATATAGAATTTATAGACAGAATGAGGACACAACCAGCTTAAAAACAAATGTTAAACAAAGAAATGTTTTTTTGAATGGAATGGAATGGAATGGAAAGGAATGGAACAGAACGGAACTGAATGGAACAGAATAGAATAGAATAGAATAGAATAGAATAGAATAGAATAGACTATATCAGTTGGAAGGGACCTACAACGATCATCTAGTCCAACTGCCTGACCTCTTCAGGGCTGACCAAAAGTTAAAGCATATTATTAAGGGCATTGTCCAAATGCCTCTTAAACACTGACAGGCATGGGGCATCGACCACCTCTCTAGGAAGCCTGTTCCAGTGTTTGACCACCCTCTCGGTAAAGAAATGCTTCCTAATGTCAAGTCTGAACCTCCCCTGGCGCAGCTTTGAGCCGTTCCCATGCATCCTGTCACTGGATACCAGGGAGAAGAGATCAGCACCTCCCTCTCCACTTCCCCTCCTCAGGAAGCTGTAGAGAGCAATGAGGTCGCCCCTCAGCCTCCTTTTCTCCAAACTAGACAAACCCAGAGTCCTTAGCCGCTCCTCAAAGGACATGCCTTCCAGCCCTTTCACCAGCTTTGCTGCCCTCCTCTGGACACATTCAAGGACCTTCACATCCTTCTTAAATTGTGGGGCCCAGAACTGCACACAGTACTCAAGGTGAGGCTGCACCATCACTAAATACAGCAGGATAATCACCTCTCTTGACTGGCTGGTTATACTGTGTTTGATGCACCCCAGGATGCGGTTTGCCCTCTTGGCTGCCAGGGCACACTGCTGACTCATATTGAGCCTGCTGTCAACCAGCACCTCCAGATCCCTTTCTGCAGGGCTGCTCTCCAGCCACTCCTCTCCCAATTTATACTTGTGCCTGGCATTACTCCATCCCAGGTGCAGAATCCAGCATTTGTTCTTGTTAAATTTCATGCCATTGATGATTCCCCAATGCTCCAATCTCTCTAGATCCCTCTGCAAGGCCTCTTGTCCCTCGAGAGAGTCAACAGCACCTCCCAGTCTGGTATCATCAGCAAGCTTACTAATGCTGCATTCAAGTCCTGCATCCAGACCATTGATAAAAATATTGAACAGAACTGGCCCTAGAATTGAGCCCTGAGATACACTGCTGGTGACTGGCCACCAGCCAGGTGTAGCCCCATTCTCTACAACCCTTTGAGCCCTGCCGTTCAGGAGGCTCACCTGGGAGGTGATAACCGTCCTAGGAATCTGCCCAAATCCTTCCACACACCCTGCCACCCAGGGACTGGCCGACTCAGGGCACATTTCAGTATTACCTCACCCAAAAGTTGTCTTCTCTTAAAACAGGACGAGACCAGATTCCACAAAACCCATAATATGCCAACAGTATTAATTAATAGTATTAAACAGCTCACATAAGGGTGAACAAGGACCTCGGGAGCCTGCATAATAAAACCATCCACATCAATCCTGGGTAGGGAGAGGGAGATGTATTCCCTCATCCTGTCCACAAGATAGCTCCCCCAGCACAGCAAGGCCATCAGTACCAGGGCAAAGCACATAGAGCCATTGTTTCTATTAACATGTTCCCAAGCTCAGCAAAATAAAGAGGTAAGCAGTGCAGCCAACAAACTCCGTGACCCGCACAGGAGCTTGCCACTTAATAACTACTATAGCTATAGCACGCTTAATACAAAACTGCCGTTGTCGAGCCCCATGTTGGGCACCTAAAAGGACTGTGGTGGGTTGACCCTGGCCGGATGCCAGGTGCCCACCAAAGCCGCTCTATCACTCCCCCTCCTCAATTGGACAGGGGAGAGAAAATAAAACGAAAGGCTCGTGGGTCGAGATAAGGACAGTTTCATAAAGCAGAAGCAAAGGTCACATGCAAAAGCAAAGGAAAACAAAAGATTTTATTCTCTACTTCCCATTAGCAGGCCATGTCCGGCCACTTCCCGGGAAGCAGGGCTTCAGTATGCGTAGTGGTTGCTCCAGAAGACAAATGTAAATAATGAATGCCCCCCCTTCCTCCTCCTTTTCTTAGCTTTTATTGCTGAGCAGACGTCATAAGGTATGGAATATCCCTTTGGTCAGTTTGGGTCAGCTGTCCTGGCTATGATGTCCCCTCCCAAGATCTTGCCCACCCCCAGCCTACTGGTGAGGGGGGGAATGTTGGAGAGACAGCCTTGATGCTGTGCGAGCACTGCTCAGCAGTAGCCAACACACTGGTGTGTTATCAACACCTTTCTAGCTACCAATACAGAGCACAGCACTATGAGGGCTGCTATGGGGAAAATTAACTCCATCTCAGCCAGACTCAATACAGTGACCTTATTGTAGAAGGATATTAAATTAGTTAGGCAGGACTTTCCCTTTGTGAACCCATGTTGACTGTGCCTGATGATTGCATTGTTCTTTAAATGCCTTTCCATAGCACCCGGTATAATCTTCTCCATAATTTTTCCAGGAACTGAGGTTAGACTAACAGGTCTGTAGTTCCCTGGGTCTTCCCTCACGCCCTTCTTGTAAATTGGAATAACATTGGCTAGCTTCCAGTCAGCGGGGACCTCCTCAGACTCCCAAGACCTTTGGTAGATGATTGAGAGGGGTCCTGCCGTATCATCCGCTAGCTCCTTCAGTACTCTGGGATGAATCCCATCAGGCCCCATGGACTTGTGAACGTTCAGCTGATACAGCTGCTCCCTCACAATTTCAGTGTCCACAAATGGAAAGTCACTGTTCCCACACTCGTGGTCCTCTGACTCAGGGGACCAGGCAGCCCAAGGTCTATCAGTATTATTAAAGACTGAGGCAAAAAAAGCATTGAATGCCTCTGCTTTTTCTTCATCCCTATTATTCAGGTGACCATCTTCAACAAGTATCGGTCCAATGTTTTCCTTAGACCTCCTCTTGCTATTAACATACTTAAAAAAGCCCTTCTTGTTGTCTGACACAACACTGGCCAGTTTCAACTCTAATTGAGCTTTGGCCTTTTGTGTCTTCTCCCTGCATATATGAACCACAGCTCTGTAATGTTTCTGCAAAGCCTGACCTTGCTTCCAGAGGTCATGCAATTTCTTTTTCCACCTGAGTTCCACGAGGAGTCCCCTGTTCAGCCAAGCTGGTCTTCTGCCCCGCTTGCTTGACTTTCGACACACTGGAATTGCCTGCTCCTGTGCTTCTAAAAGGTGGTTCTTAAAAAGCTGACCAGCACTCGTGGACTCCTAAGCCCTCAAAAGCAGATTCCCAGGGGACACTGCTAAGTAGCTCCCTGAGTAGCTTAAAGTTTGCTCTCTTGAAATCCAGGGTAGCAATTCTGCTATCCTTTTTTCTCACTACACCGAAAATTTTAAACTTTTATGGAATCTCCCATAAGGGCAAGGGCTACCGATCCAGAGATTTCTCCTAATTGCCTATAGAATAACTCATCAGTGCTTACATCCTGGCTGGGCGATCGGTAGTAGACACCCACTACAACATCTCCTTTGTTTTCCATCTTCCTAATCCTCATGCAGAGGCTCTCAACCACATCATTGCTAACTGTAAGGGCTGTATAATCAAGCCTCTCCCTTACATATAGCGCAACTCCTCTGCCTCGCCTGCCCTGCCTATCCCTCCTGAACAGCCTGTAGCCCTCCATCCCAGCACTCCAATCGTGGGACTCATTCCACCAAGTCTCGCTAATACCAATGACATCATAGCTGTGGGAACTGACCAATGCCTTCCAGTTCATCCTGGTGGTTTCTCATACTGTGTGTGTTGGTGCACAAGCATTTCAGATGTGCTCCTAAGCCCTCCGTGCTCCCTGGAGCAGCATAAATGTTCCCACTAGTATTGCCACCCTCAGGTGATGCCATGCCAACCCTTGGCTTACCTTCAGCTCTCCTGATGGTATCTCCTTCCCCCATCGATCCTAGTTTAAAGCCCTCTCAATCAGTCCTGCCAGCTTATGAGCAAAGAAGCTTTTCCCCCATCGGGACAGGTGGATCCCGTCAGGCCCCAGCATACCTTGTGCCTTGAAAACTCTTCCATGGTTATAAAAAACAAAGTTCTGGCAGAGGCACCAGTCTTGGAGCCAGGTGTTGATGTCTTGGGCTCACTTGTCTCTTCCAGTGTCTCTCCCCATTACTGGGAGGATTGAGGAAAACACTACCTGTGCTCCTGAATCCTTTAGCTTTCTTCCCAGGGCCCTGAAATCTCTTTTGATTCACCTTGGACTTCTTGTTGCAATGTCATTAGTACCCACATGAAAGAGCAGGAGTGGATAATAGTCCAAAGGCTGTACTAAGCTCATCAGTTTTCTGGTGACATCCCTGCTTTGGGCCCCAGGGAGGCAGCAAACTTCCCTGAAAAGAGGGTCCGGTCTGCAGATGAGTGCCTCCATTCCACTCAGGAGGGAGTCCCCTATGACTATAACTCACTATTGTTTCTTCTCAGCGCTGGTCTTAATGCTGCTCTTGATGCAAGGGGTTGCTTGATCTGACATTGGTGAAAGGAATTGCACAGATTCCTTCTCTTCTATCTCATCATGTCCTTTGTCTACCATACCCAGAGTCTCATACCTATTCTGTAAATGTAGCTGAGAGGGCAAGGAGGGGTTCCTCTTACAGCTTCATGCAATAACTTACTTCTACTCCTCTCTATCCCTCATATCACTGCCTTCATCCTGGCGCAAAACAGATACTGGACCTACCTCCATAGTCACCATGTTGAGTTGGCTTGTGTACAAGAGATGGCAGTGGCCAGCTCCATTGGTCTACCTCCTTCTCAGACTCTCAGATACTCCTCAGTCTGTCCACCTTGTCCTGAAGCTCAGCAACCAGGCAGAGCAGTTAATCTACCTGGGCATACCTCCTACAGGTGTGCTTGCTACTGCCCTCCATCTCCAAGAGTAGCCCCAGGAACACGCTGCAGCCTGAAACCTGGGTGGTTGCATGCTCTGACGGGAGCTCTGTCTGTGTGGCTGCATTGGTTCTACCAGGTGCTAGAAGCTCAGGAGAAGCAGTGGACATGGCTTTTGCAGGGTGATCACCATGCTGCCGCGCACCAGCCCGCTGCCACGCACCTGCCCACTGGGATATCTTGAAAAGGGAACGCCCCCTGTTCAGTCGCAGTCTCTCCCTGTCTTCGTGTATCCCTTGTGTGTTCCTTGCTGCTGCTTGCTGCCGCTGCTGCTTCTGCTCTTCCTTTAGGGCTCAATTCTTTCCTCAGGGAAAAGCCTTTCCTCAGGGCTCAATTCTAGGGCCAGTTCTGTTCAATATTTTTATCAATGGTCTGGATGCAGGACTTGAATGCAGCATTAGTAAGCTTGCTGACGATTCTAAGCTGGGAGGTGCTGTTGACTCTCTCGAGGGACAAGAGGCCTTGCAGAGGGATCTAGAGAGATTGGAGCATTGGGGAATCATCAGTGGCATGAAATTTAACAAGAACAAATGCTGGATTCTGCACCTGGGATGGAGTAATGCCAGGCACAAGTATAAATTGGGAGAGGAGTGGCTGGAGAGCAGCCCTGCAGAAAGGGATCTGGGGGTGCTGGTTGACAGCAGGCTCAATATGAGTCAGCAGTGTGCCCTGGCAGCCAAGAGGGCAAACCGCATCCTGGGGTGCATCAAACACAGTATAACCAGCCAGTCAAGAGAGGTGATTATCCTGCTGTATTTAGTGATGGTGCAGCCTTACCTTGAGTACTGTGTGCAGTTCTGGGCCCCACAATTTAAGAAGGATGTTGAGGTCCTTGAATGCGTCCAGAGGAGGGCAGCAAAGCTGGTGAAAGGGCTGGAAGGCATGTCCTTTGAGGAGCGGCTAAGGACTCTGGGTTTGTCTAGTATGGAGAAAAGGAGGCTGAGGGGCGACCTCATTGCTCTCTACAGCTTCCTGAGGAGGGGAAGTGGAGAGGGAGGTGCTGATCTCTTCTCCCTGGTATCCAGTGACAGGATGCATGGGAACGGCTCAAAGCTGTGCCAGGGGAGGTTCAGACTTGACATTAGGAAGCATTTCTTTACCGAGAGGGTGGTCAAACACTGGAACAGGCTTCCTAGAGAGGTGGTCGATGCCCCATGCCTGTCAGTGTTTAAGAGGCATTTGGACAATGCCCTTAATAATATGCTTTAACTTTTGGTCAGCCCTGAAGAGGTCAGGCAGTTGGACTAGATGATCGTTGTAGGACCCTTCCAACTGGAGCTATTCTACTCTATTCTATTCCATTCCTTTCCATTCCATTCCATTCCATTCTACACCTGGGCCACGGAGCATAGCATTGACTGGGTGTATCAGATCCCCTATCATGTATCAGCCTTCGGGAAAACTGGATGATACAATGGACTGTTAAAAACTACACGGAGAGGAATGGGTGCTGGGATATTCAAGCACTGGGATACAAATTTAGCAGAAGCCACTTGGCTAGTTAACACTAGAGGATCTGTCAGTCAACCTGGCCCTACTCAATTGAAACCCCTGCACACTTTGGAAGGAGGTAAGGTCCCTGTAGTACACATAAGTAACTGACTGGGAAAGACAGTCTGGATTATTCCTTCCTCAGGCAAAGGCAAACCCATTCGTAGGATTGCTTTTGCTCAAGGACCTCGGTGTACTTGGTGGGTAATGTGGGAGGATGGGGAAGTCCAATGTGTGCCTCAAGGAGATTTAATTTTGGGTGAAAATAACCTGTGATTTGAGTTGTATGATGCCATTGCTGTATGATGCCAGTATTACATGATGCTGCATGTTGTCACTGCTGTGGCTGCCATATGTCAAAGGTATTATAGCAGGAACCCCTTTCTGTTAGCCAGGCTAGGTAGGGGCAAGGGGAGGAGTTCATTGCAATGTTAAACCCTATGGTCTGGCCTAAAGGGACCAGGGGTGGAGATTGTAATGGAAATACCTTTAAATTGTTGTAACCCATGATTTGAGTTGCATGTTATAGGAGGTACTATAGCAGGAACCACCTGAACTAATGGAGGATGAGCCTCACAAGAAGCAGTGCAAGTGCAGCAGTGACCTGACCTGAGCTGGCTTTGGTGCCCAATAACTCCATGCAACACACCACCTCTCCTGTCCTGAGCAACCACCATAACAGATGGAACCCAAGTCATGGACTAAACGAATAAGCTCAATAGTCTTTTCATGGACATTTTGTGGACATTTTACAGTGGCGGTCCATAGACTAAGGGAAAGATATCTGTGTATATATCAAAGGATGGGAAGGGGGGGTGGTTATTGAGGATGTATTGGATAGTGTGGAACCTGAGCATGATGTAAATGGTATGGAATAAGGGGTGGAGCTTTACTGGTTTTGGCTGGGATAAATTTAAATTTCTTCATAGTAGCTAGTATGGGGCTATGTTTTGGATTTGTGATGAAAACAGTGTTGATAACACAGGGATGATCCCAACTGACCAAAGGGATATTCCAGACCATATGACGTCATGCTCAGCGATAAAAGTGGCGGGCAAGAAGGAGGATGGGGGACGTTCAGAGTGATGGCATTTGTCTTCCCAAGTAACCATTATGCGTGATGAAGCCCTGCTTTCCTGGAGATGGCTAAGCACTTGCCTGCCGATGGGAAGTAGTGAATGAATTTCTTGTTTTGCTTTGCTTGCACGTGCAGCTTTTGCTTTACCTATTAAACTGTCTTTATCTCAACCCATGAGTTTTCGCACTTTTACCGATCTGATTCTCTTCCCCATCCCACTGGAGGTAAGTGCGCGAGCGGCTGTGTGGTGCTTAGCTGCCTACCAGGGTTAACCCATGACACTAGTGTACAGTGTAAAGATTTGTTGTTTTTTAATTCCCCATGGGGGCATAGCATAACTGAAGTTGAAGCTGCTGGTGAACATTTTTTTGAAAACTGCAGATAATTATTCAAGTGGTTACAGACACACAGTAGGTTTCACTAGTATTCAACCCTGTCCTGGTTTCGGCTGGGATAGAGTTAATTTTCTTCTTAGTAGCTGGTACAGTGTGTTTTGGATTTAGTGTGAGAATAATGTTGATTGATAACACTCTGATGTTTTAGTTGCTGCTAAGTAACGCTTATCTTAAGCCAAGGATTTTTTTCAGTTTCCCATGCTCTGCCAGCAAGCAGATGTGCAAGAAGCTGGGAGGGAGCATAGCCAGGACAGCTGACCTGAACTAGCCAAAGGGATATTCCATACCATGTGTCCTGGTTTCGGCTGGGATAGAGTTAATTTTCTTCTTAGTAGCTGGTACAGTGTGTTTTGGATTTAGTGTGAGAATACTGTTGATAACACTCTGATGTTTTAGTTGTTGCTAAGTAGCGCTTATCTTAAGCCAAGGACTTTTCAGTTTCCCATGCTCTGCCAGCAAGCAGGTGTGCAAGAAGCTGGGAGGGAGCAGAGCCGGGGCAGCTGACCTGAACTAGCCAAAGGGGCATTCCATACCATGGAACGTCATGCCCAGTATCTAAACAGGGGGGAGTTGGCCAGGAGGGGCGGATCGCGGCTCTGGCATCGGTCAGCGGGTGGTGAGCAATTGCATTGTGCATCGCTGGTTTTTTTCCTTCCCCTCCCCCCCCTTCTTTTTTTGTTATATTCCTTTTCATTATTATTATTATGATTATTATATTTCATTATTACTATTGTTAGTATTATATTTTACTTTAGTTATTAAACCGTTCTTATCTCAACCCACGAGTTCTGCCTTCTTTCCCGATTCTCCTCCACATCCCACCAGGAGCGGGCGGGGGGACAGGGAGTGAGGGAGCGGCTGTGTGGTGCTTGGCTGCTGGCTGGGGTTAAACCACAACAGTCCTTTTTGGCGCCCAACATGGGGCATGAAGGGTTGAGATAACAACAGATCTGACCAGAGCATATTAAAATGAATTTGTTATAAGCATCCATTGTATTAGTTTAGTAGTCGCTGGTCACAATGTTGGGTTATTGGCTCTTAGAGTTGTGGCACTCGTTCTTAGAGTTGTGTTATGTATCACCTCACTTGCCGTATAGAGTCCCTGTGCTGCTGCTTATCACCCATAAGGTGAGGTGGATTAAGGTTTTCGCTTTGCTGTACTATGTAACACTGGTTTATGGTACGATAAAATTATCGGTCGTGGGACTAATCCGGTATTTGTACTTAGCGTTGCCGTTATCTCCGTACTTCGGGAGCCATCTATCTGAAACTATTAATAATTACACCCTTTACCTTTTCTCCTCGGAGAGCCAATCTATGGGGGAGACACCTTCCTTCACCTTCCCCTCCTCCTCCAGGCTAATTACAGCAGTGTTTGAGAATTTTGAAAATTTTGAATATCCTTGGAATGTTGAAACTAACATGGTCCTATTGCTAGGAACTAGCATGTTCCTGAATGTGGTTCAGGTCTTGTTCAGGGTTAAACACCTATTTAAGAGGATCCCCCAGAGATCTGCCCCAAGGCTGGAGAGTTATGAGTGGCAGGGTGTGTGGGGTAGCATGGAGAAATGCCTAGGACGGTGGGCACCTCCAGTGTTTTGGAACTTCACCCTTGAACAAGTGCAGAATCCTGAAAAACTAGGAGAACATTTGGCAAAAGTATGCTGTCACCCCGACAACTCCAGGGAGACACAAATCACTGCAATGTGCTGGGGCCTGGCCCATGCCTACCGAGCCCTGTTCAACACTATTCAGTACCCTCAAGGGGAAGCAAAGGTCTCTGGATCTGACAACAAAATGACAGGCACTGCAGCCCCTCTGACCCCAGCAACAGGCACTACGGTTACTGCAACGCCTGTGACAGGCACTGCAGCTGAACCAGAGAACCAACCCATGCCAGTATCAGTTGCCCCTGTACAGAAGAAGAAATACTCAAAAAAAACAGCTCACTTAGCGAAGGATGAAGGTGAACCAGGGTCATCACGAGAACAGGAGGAAGAGGCAGAACCAGAAGTAATCACCCGATCTCTATCCCTGAGGGGGGAGCTGCGAGATATGTGAAAAGACTTCAGCCATCATCCAGGTGAGCACATTATCACCTGGCTGCTCTGATGCTGGGATAATGGGGCAAGTAGCTTGGAATTAGAGGGTAAGGATGCCAAGCAGTTGGGATCCCTTTCTAGGGAAGGGGGCATTGACAAGGCGATTGGGAAAAAGACACAAGCCCTCAGCCTCTGGAGGCGACTTCTGTCAGGCGTGAGGGAAAGGTATCCCTTCAAGGAAGATGTTGTATGTCACCCATGCAAGTGGACCACCATGGAGAGAGGTATCCAGTACCTGAGGGAATTAGCCGTGCGGGAGATGGTTTATTATGACCCAGACGATGGGCAGTTACCCACAGATCCAGATGAAGTCCACTGCACACGACCCATGTGGCAGAAGATTGTACGAAGCGCACCATCGTCGTATGCCAGTGCATTGGCAGTAGTGGACTGGAAAGATGAGGAGGGACCAACAGTAGATGAATTGGCTGGCCGACTTCAGCAATATGAAGAAAGTCTCACTTCCTCCCTCGTCGCGGCTGTGGAGAAACTGCCAGACACGCTAGCCGAGAAATGGTCCCAAGAGTTCCAGCAATTTGAGGATAAGTTCTGCCTCCCACCTGTACGGACCAATACCTCAGCTATTAGGAGAAGGCATTCTTCTGCTCAAGAGAGAAGAGAGAGAAGGTACACACCACGGGGTACCCTGTGGTTTTACCTGCTTGACCACGGACAGGACATGATGAAGTGGGCTGGAAAACCTACCTCGGTCCTAGATGCACAGGTATGTGAATTGCAAGGAAAAACAATCACAAATGAGGGTTCTTCCAGGAAAATTGCTGCTTCAGCCTCCGGTGAGCAGTGTGAGTGGTGTGGCTGACAGAGTGGAAGGGCTGATCTTACTCCTGATCCTATGAGAAGGAATTCTAATCCATTTTTACAAAGAGTGAGTGGAGAATCCTATGACCAGGACTAGAGGGGCCCTGCCTCCAGCCAGGCGGAGGAGAGGGACAACCGGGTTTACTGGACTGTGTGGATCCGATGGCCTGGCACATCAGACCCACAGGAGTATAAAGCCCTAGTAGACACCGGTGCACAGTGTATTCTAGTGCCATCAAGCTATAAAGGGGTAGAACCCATTTGTATTTCTGGAGTGACAGGGGGATCTCAACAGCTAACTGTATTGGAGGCTGAAATAAGCCTAACTGGGAATGAGTGGCAAAAACACCCCATTGTGACTGGCCCAGAGGCCCCATGCATCCTTGGCATAGATTATCTCAGGAGAGGGTATTATTTCAAGGACCCAAAGGGGTACTGGTGGGCCTTTGGTATAGCTGCCTTGGAGACAGAGGGAATTGAACAGTTGTCCACCTTGCCCGGTCTCTCGGAGGACCCTTCGGTTGTGGGGTTGCTGAGGGTCGAAGAACAACAGGTGCCAGTCGCTACCACAAGGGTGCACCGGCGGCAATATCGCACCAACCGAGACTCCCTGGTTCCCATCCATAGGCTGATTCGTCGACTGGAGAGCCAAGGAGTGATCAGCAGGACTCGCTCACCCTTTAACAGCCCCATATGGCCAGTGCGAAAGTCTAATGGAGAATGGAGACTAACAGTAGACTATCGTGGCCTGAATGAAGTCACGCCACCACTGAGTGCTGCTGTGCCAGACATGCTAGAACTTCAATATGAACTGGAGTCAAAGGCAGCCAAGTGGTACGCCACAAGTGATATCGCTAATGCATTTTTCTCAGTCCCTTTGGCAGCAGAGTACAGGCCACAGTTTGCTTTCACTTGGAGGGGCGTCCAGTACACCTGGAATCGACTGCCCCAGGGGTGGAAACACAGCCCCACCATTTGCCATGGACTAATCCAGAATGCACTGGAACAGGGTGAAGCTCCAGAACACCTGCAGTACATTGATGACATCATCATATGGGGCAACACAGCAGAAGAAGTTTTTGAGAAAGGGGAGAAAATAGTCCAAATCCTTCTGAAAGCTGGTTTTGCTATAAAACAGAGTAAGGTGAAGGGACCCGCACAGGAGATTCAGTTTTTAGGAATAAAATGGCAAGACGGACGTCATCACATCCCAATGGATGTGATCAACAAAATAGCAGCTATGTCTCCACCGACTAGTAAACAGGAAATGCAAGCTTTCTTAGGCATCAAACCCTGATGCTTGATTAGACTAAAGGCAACATAGCTAGTAAAAATAGCTCCATGCAATCCTCTAAAACATAGAGCTTCCTGTAATTGCTTCCTTACTGTTCACCTCACTTTGGAGAGCTTTTGGCTGTTGGACTGTTTCATTATCTATTATGAATGATGACAGAATAGAGAGAAGCCTTCTGAGGAAAAATAATGACCTTATTTGGTAAAAATAGTTTGTATATGTTAGAGGAAAATATATCAAGCCAGATCTGCATGTCCCCAGGTCCAATCAGTAACGAGGCTGAAGATGCATTCCCAGCAGCTACATGCACACAAAGCACACATATACACTACATATATACATATATACATGTATACATATATACCTACATGGCCACACAGATCACAGACTGAAACTCAGAGCACCCATATGAACATAGACAGCACCGATGGCCTCGTCCTGGTCTTCTCTCTGACTGGACAGGATGGAAATCCACTAGTGAGAATATATATATGTACATATGTACAAGGTGGATTCCTCCAGCAACTGGGCTCAGACACTCAGTCTGCCCAGTAGTTGGCCTCTGTATCCCAGTCTCCCCAGTTACTGGCACCTGGACATACGAGCCTCCAAGGCCGCAGCCCTACTCCAGTGGTTGGTATGGACAGTCACACACACACAGAGCTGGCGAGGACTTTTCAGGTCCCAATAGCTGACGCCCCTGTGCTCTTGCCCCTAGAACTACACAGGTGTTTTCACACCCAGAGTTGGCCTTTAGAGACTCACTCACCCCCTTGCTCCCAGGCCACTCACGTCACCTACTCACCAGCTAGTCCAGCTCAATCTTCACTAGCGATCACACACTCGCACACCCACGCTCACTCTAGTTACTGGCCCTCCGACCCATAGTTTGACCTCGTTTGCTGCACTCACACCCCCATACACATACATGCACACATAATAGAGAGCCCTCACCCAGGAAAGAGTTAGAAGATAGGACAGACTGTGCTGATCAGGCACAGGGCATAGCCAGACAAGCATACTGCCCAGTGAACTATTTATACGCAAGCGGCCCTTTTATTTTCCCACACTTGTTTCTCCCCAAATCACCTAAACTCCTCCTTTATCTTGCCTTTGGTTCCTCCCCTAAACATCCCATAATAAGTTCTGTGTGACTTTTCCCCTGCATCCCATAATATGTCCCACCCCTAGGCAGCAATCCCCCTAGTCTGAAAGGTGATCTGGAGAGCTGCTCCCGATGACTCACTGAGATGGGTTTCACACCTGGACAATGGGGCTGATGGCTCTGCTGAGACAGCCCCAAGAGGGGCCTGGACAAGGTGATTGTTCCTTTAAAGTCCTTGATTCGGGTTCCTGCCTGCCATTGTGTGCCCCTGTGCTCCTATGGGCTTGTGGAGATGGGCTTTTGATGGGCTGATGGCCCCTGTGATGGGCCTGGGAGTAGCCCGGCAGGGTATTATTTGGGCTCCCCCTCCTGCCATTGTGTCTCTGAGCTCCTTTGTGGGTGTGCAGATGAGCTTTATCACATAACCTAACAGTATGGGCCTTTATATTCCTACATTTGGCATTTGCTCATGTCTCCTTGTGGATTTAAAGTACTCAAAATAAGTGGTTATCGGAGGTGAGAATTTTTCAGGAGAAAGCCAAGAAAAATGTTGTTACTGTAAGGAGTGGTGGTAGCAGTAAATTTTTGCTCTGTTTTTGCTTTTAATGCTCAAATCTACTGGTTGTGGTGGTGAGTACATTATTGGAAATTTCATCTCTCACATGGTACCTAAATCAGAGGTCTTGATCACATAGAATCATAGAATCATAAAAAGTTTGTCCCCATCTTTCTTATAAGCCTCCTTTAAGTACTGAAAGGCTGCAATAAGGTGTCCCCAGAGCCTTCTCTTCTGCAGGCTGAACAACCCCAACTCTCTCAGCCTGTCTTCATAGGAGAGGTGTTCCATCCCTATGATCATTTTTGTGGCCCTCCTCTGGATCCGCTCTAACAGGTCCATGTCTTTCCTGTGCTGGGGGCCCCAGAGCTGGACACAGTACTCCAGGTGGGGTCTCATGAGAGCAGAGTAGAGGGGCAGAATCACATATGATTATCAAATAACTTGTGTAAATTTGCACAAGAGTTGGGATATTAAACTGTCCTGGACCTATTGTGCCTGGGAAAGAAAAAAAAAAAAGAAGGGAAAAAAAAAAAGGGAGAAGAAACCACACCTTTATCTTCAACTTCTCAGCTGCTTCTATTAAAGAGCACTTGAGCAATTACTAACAAGGGCTCCAGCACAAGTACTGGAGTTATGGCAGCAAAGTGAGATGACAACACAGATAGATAGATTGAAACATTTCTTTTCACAGTCCTTTATTGACTGATCCATTCTTGTATCATTTCACTCTTCTGACATCCCTTTGCTATGTTAATAGCAATAGCCTTCAGCTATCTGTGATTTCTGAAATCCAGCTGAATTTGAAAACTCTTTAGATCTCTTCTTATTTAAATAATTTATCTCTGCTAGGGAAAGAATTTAAAACATACTACATTTGACTGCTTTAAAATTAAAATTGCCGCCGCCTCCTCCTCCTCTTCTCCCTCTTGCCCTTCATTTAAAGCTCCACTCCAATAATCCTAGGCTGAAATTTTGCTGTAGTGGTGAGCACTCTCTTATCAAACTTAACAGTCAACAAAATTCTTTCTACTGAGAGATGAATACTTAAACATTAATATTACTAGCACATCTACAATGCAGAATCCACCCAGGTTGTGTGGACTGGTTGATCCTTGGACTCTAGGTCACACACACATGGATGTATTCTGAGTTTATAAATTGATTCTTTGGGCAAGCTTTACACAACTTGTCAGATCAGCCCAATCCTTCCACAGGCAGTAAATTCACATTTATGAACACTGTCCTTTAGAGATGCTATGGATTTATAATCAAGAAGATCTGATAAAAATGGATGCTATCATCTCAGGAGTAGGATGCAGGATAGGACACTGTCAGAGAGAAAAATCAGTTGTAAAGCTCTTCATACACTTATAAAAGAGACACCTATTTGGGGAATGTTTGTTCCAGAGCATGTAGTTCCCCAAACAAGCAAGGATCATTGTTACTCTCTTTGTAGGCCTGAGTTTTGGAAAAAGAAGGAATGCTTGAGCTTTAATAGTAAAGCTATATAAATTCCAGGCTTCTGCTTCCCACGTGCCATGTACATCAGTCATGCTGGCAGGGTACAGACAAGTCCAAGTCTTTTCCACTTGGATTTTCACAGGTGTTACTAGAATTAGCTAGACATCATGCACAAATCAATGACAGGGCAATAAATACACACATTGCTACTCCTTTCATCAGAAGCTGACCCACAGTGAATGTTATTCCCTAAGAAGCTGAAAATCTACCTTTTCTGTTATAAAATATGACAATGCCTGAACTAAGGACACTGTTTACATTGCTTTTAAAAAGAAATAGTGCAAAGTACAGGGAAGCCAGTGAACTCAAAAATGAAATTTAGGGAAGACCCTACTCAGTCATCACCCACACATCAAACTTCTACATCAGCATTTGCCCAGAAAAGCTCCAGTCTGAGTGGCTGGGAATCCAGGAACAAACCATTTCCTTGCCTTGTAGAACATCTCAGAACATGCCACTTGCACT